>NC_025997.2:71229121-71306621 GCF_000442705.2 Elaeis guineensis
ATAAGTGTTCTAGCTTGAGATAGCTAGAATCAGAGATACCAATGTTGTATTCTTGTTGAATACATTTTAGTGGATTTAAATTCTCAAGTAAGAGCTTGGAGAGTAGATGTAGGTGCAAGGTTGGCATCGAACTACTATAAATCTTGATTGTTTATGGTGTGCTTACTTGCTCTCTATCTAAACTTCTTTATATTCTTGCATTCTTGCATCTCATTTCTATACTTTGCTTAAATCATTTACTACACATAACTTGCTTATTATTACTTAATCCTTGTGGTTCTAAATTAACTTTAAAATTTTAAAAACTCAATTCACCCCCTCCTCTTGGGTTGCATAGCTGGGCAATAAGTGGTATCAGAGCTCGATGTTCTAGCCCTACTTTAATTTAACCATCAAAGAGCTAAAGATCTATGGCAACTCAAGTTGGTGCTTCACTAGCCGAGGAATAGTCCACAAACCGATCTTCACTTTTCAATGGATCAAACTACACCTATTGGAAAGCTCGGATCAAAATTTTTATTCAAGCACTTGACTATGATATGTGGAGTATCATAGTTAATGGACCACACACACCCACTAAGATAATTGATGGTGTAGAATCAACCAAATTCGAAAGAGAATGGGATGAGATTGATAAAAAAATGGCTCAACTCAATGCTAAAGCTATGAATATTTTATATTATACTTTAAATGCTATTAAATTTAATCATATTTTAACATACATATCGGCTAAGAAAATATGAGATAGGTTAGAAGTAACACATGAAGGCACTAATCAAGTTAAGGAATCAAAAATTAACATACTTGTGCACAAATATGAACTCTTTAAAATAGAGCATGATGAATCAATAACTGAAATATTTACTCATTTTACGAATATTATTAATGATCTAAAAGGTCTTGATAAGTCTTATTCTAATAGCAATCTTGTGAGAAAGATTCTTAGGTCTTTACCAAGGACTTGGGAGGCCAAAGTGACTGCAATCCAAGAAGCTAAAGATCTGAATGCTTTATCCTTGGAGGAGCTTCTAGGATCGCTAATAACACACGAGCTAAGAATGAAACAACATCAAGAAGAAGATATCAAGAAGAAGAGGACAATCGCCCTCAAATCTATCACTCAACTCGATGAGAAATCTGATGAAATAGAAAATGAAGAGGAAGATGAAGAAATAGCCCTCATCACTAAAAAATTTAAAAAATTTAAAAAATTTTTGAAGAAAAGAAAGTAAGAGATGAGGAAGAGACCACCTATAAAAAGGGAGCATACCAAGGAGAAGGATAAAGAGCAGCCCCTTGTTTGTTATGAATATAAGAAACTGAAATACTTTAGGTCTAAATATCCACAACTTAAGAAGGACCCCAAGAAGTACAAGAAAAAGGCTATGGTGGCTACATGGAATGATAGTGATGAATCCAGCTCCGAAGAATATGAACAAGCCAACTTGTGCCTTATGGCACATGAAAATGAGGCAAATGCTGAAACTCCTAATGACTTTACTTTTGAAGAACTTCAAGAAGCATTTTATGATCTAGTTGATGATCTAAAGAAGTTAGGGGTAAAGAACAAAGAATTAAAATCAAAGAATCAATCTTTACTAAAAGAAAATGAGATTATTTCAAATGAAAAATTGATCTTGACACAAAAAAATCTAAACTTAAAAAATAAAATTGCTAGGTTAAAACCTATGGTAGAAAAGTTCTCTCTAAGTTTAAATAAACTTCAAATGATACTTGATAATCAAAAGGCCATTTATGATAAAGCCGATCTTGGCTACAACCCTTTAAAGAAATAAAAATTTTTGAAAAACATCTTTGTGAACTCATCAAGCAATAAATTTTTAAATATTACTTGCTTTAAATGTGGTAAAATAGGACACAAATCCTATACATGTTTCTCTAATAAATCTGAAAATTCTAATGTGAAGAAAATATGGGTTCCAAAAGGAACCATTGTGACTAACCAAAAAAGATCCAAAAAAACTTGGGTACCTAAAGTCAAAACTTGATTTTTTTATGTAAGTGTGTCTTGCATCCCAGGGAATAAATCAAAAATAGTATCTTGATAGTGGGTGCTCAAAACATATGACCGATGATGAATCCCAATTCATCACACTTGATGCAAAAGATGGAGGGATGGTCACCTTTAGAGACAATAGTAAAGAAAAGATCATCAGTATAGGTAACATTGGTATCACTCCCTTCAAATATATTGAAAATATTTTATTAGTAAATGGTTTGAAACATAATCTATTAAGCATTAGTCAATTCTGTGATAAAGGATACAAAGTTATTTTTGAATCTTCATTATGCATAGTAACTAGTCTCAATGATGAAGGAATTAAATTTGTTGGGCATAAACATGATAATATTTATATGGTATATTTGAATGATCTTTACAAGATAAACATACAATACCTAGTAGCCTTGAATACCAAAATTAATGAGACTAGTTGGCTTTAGCACCGTAGACTTGCACATATTAGCATGCATTCACTTTCAAAACTTATTAAAAAAGAACTGGTTACTGGTTTACCTAAATTAAATTTTGAAAAGGATAGAATTTGTGATGCATGCCAACTAGGTAAATAAACAAAAATCTCATTCAAATCTAAAAATATTATTTTAACTTCTAGACCATTAAAATTATTACACATGGATTTATTTGGTCCCACTAGAACTACTAGTTTAGGTAGAAAATGATATGGCTTTGTAATTATTGATGATTTTTTTTATTTTACATGGGTTTTCTTTTTGGCACATAAGGATGAACTTTTCATGTGTTCTCAAAATTTTATTGAAAAGTTACTAATGAAAAAAGTTTTTCAATTCAAAATATTCAAAGTGATCATGGAACTGAATTTGAAAATTAAGATTTTGAAAAGTTTTATGATGAAAAAGGTATTAACCATAACTTTTCAGCACTTGGGATACCCCAACAAAATGAGATAGTAGAAAGAAAAAATAGAATCCTTGAAGAAATGGTCCGTACCATGCTATGTGAAAGCAATCTCTCAAGATACTTTTGGATGGAAGTAATTAATACGGTAAGTTACATTTTAAACCATGCTTTAATTAGACCAATTCTAAAAAAAATATCCTATGAGCTTTGAAAAGGAAGAAAATCAAATATTATATTTTTTTATATTTTTGGTTGTCGATATTTTATTTTGAACAATGATAAAGAAAAATTAAAAAAGTTTGATGTAAAATCTAATGAAGCTATTTTTCTTGGTTACTCCTCTTCTAGTAAAGCTTTTAGAGTTTTCAACAAAAGAACTTTAGTAATAGAGGAGTCAATACATGTTATTTTTGATGAGACTAATAATTTTTTTTCAAGGAAGAGTGAAGGTATTGATGATGCAGATCCTCTCATAGAAGGGATGAAGGAGCTCACCCTAAAAGACTTAATAATTCAAAATGAAGAAGAATATGAAAATAAACAAGAGGATGAAGGTGAAGAACAATAAGAACAACCTCAAAATATAAATGATCTACCCAAAGAATGGAGGTATGATCACAATCATCCCAAAGAATTAATCATTAATGATCCTACACATGGAGTAAGAACTCGTTCTTCACTTAGAGATGCATACAATCATTTTGCATTTATTTCTCATTTGAACCTAAAATCATAAATAAAGTTGAAAAAGATTATAATTGGATAAATACAATGTAAGAGAAACTTAATCAATTCGAAAGAAATAATGTATGGACTTTAGTATCAAGACCTAAAAATTATCTAGTAATTGACACAAAATAGATATATAAGAATAAATTAGATAAATATGGAAATATAATTAAGAATAAAGTAAGATTGGTTGCAAAGGATTATAATCAAGAAGAGAAAATTAATTTTGATGAGACCTTTGCACCTGTTGCTAGATTAGAAGTAATTAGGCTTTTACTTGCATATGCATGCTTTATGAATTTTAAGTTATTCCAAATGGATGTCAAAAGTGCTTTTCTAAATGATTATATTACTGAAGAAGTATACGTAGAACAATCTCCCGATTTTGAAAATCATATTTTCAAATTAAATAAAGCATTATATGGTTTAAAACAAGCACCTAGGGTTTGGTATGAAAGGTTAAGTAAATTCTTGCTTAATAATGGTTTTTCAAGAGGAAATATAGATACAACCCTTTTCATTAAAAAAAATTATGATGATATCTTAGTTATACAAATATATGTTGATGACATTATATTTGGGTCTACTAATGAAACTCTTTGTCAAGATTTTGCTAAGCTTATACACGAGGAGTTCGAGATGAGCATGATGGAAGAACTTACATTCTTCCTCGGACTCCAAATCAAACAAACAAAGGAAGGGATCTTGTTGCCCAGCTATGCAACCCAAGAGGGGGGGGGGGGTGAATTGGGTTTTTAAAATTTTAAGCTTAACTAATTACTTATGAAAAGTATTTGTTAAAAGCTTGATGAATGAGAAGAAAAACTTTAAATCAAGATTAATTACCTAAAGCAAGAATGCAAGGATATAATAAGGAATTAAAGAGAAACAATAAAGCACACCACAAATACAAAGATTTATAGTGGTTCGGTGCCAACCTTGCACCTACATCCACTCCCCAAGCTCCTACTTGGGAAATTCAATCCACTATACTTGTATTCAACCTGAATACAAAACGTCGAAAACTCCGACACTAGCTATCCCAAGCTAGTCCACTTGTTTTTCGGGTACAAGCTAACCCAAAATACTCCGATTTCAGGTTCGGATCAACCTTTCCTTGTTTTGGAAACCCTCCAAAAACAAGATCAATTACTCACAAAGAGTAAGATAGTTTAGAGCACAAATTAATACAATAACAGCTCCTTAAATGAGCGAATATAACAATAAAAATACTTTACTCAAATGAAGAAACCCCTTTTTGAATTTTCTCAAGATGGATGAACGCTTGAATGAACGCTTGAGAAGAAGATGATCTTTGATTGAGGACTTCTTGAAGGCTTTGAAAGATCTCTTGATCAAGGTTGAACAATATGCTTGAAAGATCCTCTCTTTGAATGCTCTTGCTTTTCTCTTTCACAATCTCTCTTGTATATTGTGGATCCTCTCTCTTTTTCTTTTGGGTATTTCGTTGATCTCAGGCTTTCTCGTGTAGATTTTGGATCCTTTTGTATATAGGTTTGATCTCTCCTTTTTGATCTACAATTTCTTTCACCATTTGAAACATTTTATAGCAATAAGAAACAAGAAAAAACAATTTAGGCAGATAAAGAGCCGTTAGAGCAATTTTAGGAAGCATAAAAGGCAATTAAAACGGGCAAAAAAATAGCCGTTGCTGACATTTTCCGCCGCAGGGGTCGACTCATGCCTGGGGGTCGACTCATGAGGGTCGACTCACAGGGTGTGCCAACAAAAAATCTGCGTGCCAATTAGCTCATTGTGCCATGAGTTGACTCACGGGTTGACTCATGATTTTCAAACCTTCATAACTTCAAAAATATAAGTCTAAACACAATGAAATTTTCACCAATAGATTACTAATCATTTGTTCTACCAAATGATACTATCAAATCAGGATTTTAGTAAAATTATAATTTTGCCCTTGAAGAGCATAAAGACTTTTTTAATTTAAAATATTTGTATCCCTTCAATCTGCTTTGTAATCATCAAAATCAATCTAGGAGCAACAATCTCCTCCTTTTTGATGATGACAAAACACTTGAACAAAAGTATTTATGTGAATGCATTAATTTCAAAAGAATGCACTATAGGTGTATATGCTTGAAAAGAGTAAGATTCTTTTGGCATGTAATATAAATGATCATATACAAAAATAGTTTGTCCATCTTCTTAAAGATTTGAAGATATACTCATTGGAATATGTGATTTTGGTGTTAGAGCAGAAAACTTGTTTTTGTTATCAGAGCAAGTTGTATTTTGAAAATTTGCTTATTTTCATTTGATTTTAGTTTTAGCATCAGAGCAAAAATTAATTATGTGCTTTAATTGCTTTTGATACAAAAAATAATTATGTGTGCCAAAGCATGTTTAAGAGTTGATTTTGAAAGTGTATTAGCTCATTTTGAGTTTAAGATATATCAGAGCAAGAGAAAAATAAATTTTGCAATGTATCGGAGCAAGAAAAATAATTTTTACAATTTTATCATAAAAGATTTTACAATGTATCAGAGAAAATTTCACACTGTATCAGAGCAAATTTTATAATGTATCAGAGAAAATTTCACAATGTATCAGAGCAAATTTTATAATGTGTCAGAGCAAGTTAAAAAAAAAATTTTAAGATATATCAGAGTAAGTTAAATTTCTTAAGATGTATCAAGGTAAATAAAATTTCAAAAGATGTATCAGAGCAAGTTTGAATTTTGAAGTATATCAGAGCATATTTAAATTTTTTAAAGCGAATCAGAGCATATGTAAAGAAATAATTTAAAAGTTACTTATTTGCATTGTACTTAGCATTGTACTTTTGATATTGTTCGTTAAATTCTTCAATTCATTCATTAATTTCTCATAATTTGTAGTTTTGATTGCTTTTTTTTTTTTTTTAATTGCTCTTAATTTATGGTTTTGCTTTTGAATGGATTTTTGTTTAATTTCTGTCTGATACCAAATTTCTCAAATTTTTGTTTAATTTCTCAAATTTTTGTTTAATTTCTCCAATTTTTGTTTAATTTCTCCCCCTTTTTGACATCATCAAACATGGTTAACTCTTCCTTTTTCTGAAATATTCTTTAATTTCTCTCCCTTTAGAGTTTATCATAGATGTTTGCTCCCCCTTAATATAGCAATTATCAACAGCAAACAACAACAAAAAGAAGACAATATTTCAACAAGGAGAATATATATAACCAAAATATGATCAACATCATTACAAAAGGTAGAAATATAAGTAAAAGATGATTCCATAAAACCATAATTGTTACATTACATAGTTCTTAAAATAAAAGTCAACCAGCTAATTTGTCAATACATGGCCCCAAAATACAGATCCTAGAACAAGACACTAACACCTAGGATCTAGTAATGATCAAGACAAATCATGGATCGGAGTCATCAGATATGGTATGAGAAGCTGATGGATCGAAAGTGTGTCCTCTACCCCATCTGCCTCTGACACGAGCAGGAGAGTGAGATGAACTGGGTGGCTGAGAATGCTGAGAGGCTAAGGACTGAATAGAAAGATTGAGTCTGATGGAATCAAGTACGTTCAATGCTTTGGAAACAGATTGAAGTAGAGCAGTGAACTGAGTGGATGCTTGCTCACTCGATCCTCGGATCTCTCTCCTCAGTAACTCATATCCACCCTCTAGTGCTCCTTTGAGCCTGCCAGCCTCTGCAGTGAGGTCTGTGACCTCAATAGTTGACTCCTGTGGCTGAGGATGTGCCAATGCAAGGACTTGCCTCTGCAAGTCAAGAACTCTGCCAGTCAGTCGCCAGACTGTGTCCTCAAGCTGCTGGATCCGGATGGACTGATCTGATAACATCTGAAACACAGTGGAGATGTGGAGAGTAATGGTCTGATCAGAAGAAGTGGCTCCTGATGCAAAAGAAGTACTACCCCACTGACTAGAGAGCAAAGAAGCCACACGCCGTGATATATGCTCGATCTGATCATCAGCCAGTCTGAAATCTGAATTTGGTGCTCTGCTCTCTGGCTGATACACTGGTGTGGGCATCCTAGTAAACTCTGAAGGGCTAGCCTCTGTATCAGGAATGAACTGGATATTTGGTGATGCTGCCCTGAAGTCATATACAGGAGATGATGGACCTTCTTCTTCAACTCTGTCTTCAGTTCTATCTTCAGCTCTATCTTCAGCTCTTTCCTCAGCTCTTTCCTCAGATCCCTTGATCCAACCACCATCAGTCTTTGTAAATCCCATTCGGTGCAGGCTGTGTTGGTTGAAAGTGTCCACATGAGATAGCTTGGTAGGTGCCTCCCCCTCACAGCTAACTCCAAACCTCCTAAATACTCTAGTAAGGGCCATACCATAAGGCAAGTGTGCCTTAGATCTGTTCAAAGTTTCTCTCATGGCCTCTATCATAAGTGTAGGGAGGTTCAGGGGGGTCTGAGTGATGACATGAAACATGATACAAACATCTCTGCTGGAAAGTAAGTCATGCCTACCACTCCTAGGAAAGAAGAGCTTCGTTACCATCTGATGCAGGATCCTCATCTCAATGGACAAAATCTTTGCTTCCAATTTATTTAAACTTCCTGAATAAGTTTCTCCTAGTATAATTCTGATCCCCTCTTCTTTTACTGGGAGTTCCATATAAGAGTAACCCTCACTAGGCAACTGAAGTATTTCTCCCAATATCCTAGAATCCAAGCAGATATCAATTCCCTTGACTGTTGAAGTCACTGACCCATTTCCATAATGTAGGTTCTGGTAGAATTCTCTAACTAGGTCAACATAGGTGACTTTCTTAAGGGAGCAGTAGAGTTCCCATCCTTGGTTTTTAATCTTACTTGCAAAAGTAAAGCCCTCTTTCTCAAAGAACCGAAAATCTATATTCTTCCCGGTTTCGACTTTTCTATCTGAAAGAGGATTCTTACTTGGGCTTAGGAAGGATTGAGGGAGACCTTGATCAGATACTGAAGCTGGAGTAGGAGCAGTTGAAGACTGACCAGCTTGCCTTTTCTTTCGGATAATTTCTTCAGGCTCACGGATTGACTTTCTTCTTTGGGGAAGCTTCATCTTTGGAGCCATATTCACTTCAATAGCAGGGCAAGGAGACTTGGAGGAGCAAGTGAAAGAGTGGAGGAGGGATCACAAGAGAGTAAAGAAGGATTTTGGTCGAGAAAAGAGGTGGATTTGGGAAGAACGGTGGGGTGTTAGGGCACGCTCCAACCGTGCCAAACAATGGGAGAAAGCACAAAAATCCCTTTCCAAGGTGGCGATTTTTGATGGAGAGGAGGAGGGAGTAGTGCCTTGAACTAGTTCCTTGGATTTGGAGCAAAAGGAATTGGAGAGGATGGCTTTTGGAGGGAAGAAGATGACCGGATGGGTCGGCTCACGAACAGCAACCCATATAAAAACAATGAGCCCGTTGGAAGTTGGTGGGATTTACAAGTTTTCCATTGAGTCGACTCATGGGGGTCGACTCATGAAGTTCAGAAAATCAGAAAAAATGTGAATAAATTCCAAAAAAATTTGAAATTTTGGGAGAAGGAGTTTTGCTCAAGGATAAGTTTTTAGAATGATAAACTTGAGCTTTTAAGATCAAGATAGATGTTGAAAATTGAGCTCTAAGTATCAAATCTTGGAAATTGAGAAAAATTTAGGCATATGGATCTAGAATTCTTAGATTTCTTCTAATTTCACAGAATCTATCCTCACTAAGGGTCTTTGTAAAGATATCAGCTAATTGATTTTCAGTGCAAACATATTCAAGAATTACATTCTTGTTTTGAACATGTTCTCTTATAAAATGATGTCTTATTTCAATATGTTTGGATCTTGAGTGTTGAATTGGATTTTTAGATAGATTTATGGCACTTGTGTTATCACATCTTATTGGTGTTTCATTAAGTTTGATTCCAAAGTCTTCGAGTTGTTGCTTAATCCACAAGATTTGAGCACAACAACTTCCGACTGCAATGTATTCGGCCTCAGCCGTAGACAGTGCCACCGAATTTTGTTTCTTGCTAAACCATGAGATTAGGTTAACTCCAAGAAATTGGCAAGTTCCACTTGTGCTTTTTCTATCTAATTTACATCCAGCAAAATCAGCATCTGAATATCCTAATAAATCAATTTGTGAGTCCTCAGAGTACCATAACCCTAGAGTTTGTGTACCATTTAAGTATCTAAGGATTCTTTTAACAACATTCAAATGAGATTCTTTAGGATTAGATTGATATCTAGCACATAAACAAACACTAAACATGATATCAGGCCTACTTGCAGTTAAATATAATAATGAGCCAATCATACCTCTATAGTATTTTAAGTCTACACATTTATCTTCATCATCCTTGTCAAGCTTACTTGAGGGACTCATTGGTGTGCCAATTGGTTTGCAGTTCTCCATTCCAAATCTTTTGAGTAGTTCCTTGGTATACTTGCTTTGGGTGATGGAGATTCCCTCTTTTGATTGTTTGATTTGGAGTCCGAGGAAGAAGGTGAGTTCTCCCATCATGCTCATCTCGAACTCCCCCTGCATAAGCTTAGCAAAGTCTTGACAAAGGGATTCATTAGTAGATCCAAAAATTATGTCATCAACATAAATTTGTATAATTAACATATCATTTTGATTTCTTTTAATAAAGAGGGTTGTATCAACATTACCTCTTAAAAAACCATTATTTAGTAGAAATTTGCTTAGCCTATCATACCATGCTCTAGGTGCTTGTTTTAATCCATATAAAGCTTTATTTAATCTAAAGACATGATTAAGAAAAGCATGATTTTCAAATCCAGGAGGTTGTTCTACATATACTTCTTCAGCAAATATCCATTTAAAAATACACTTTTAACATCCATTTAAAATAACTTGAATTTCATAAAGCAAGCATATGCAAGTAGAAGTCTAATAGCTTCTAATCTAGCAACAGGTGCAAAAGTTTCATCAAAATCAATTCCTTCTTCTTAATTATATCCCTTAGCAACCAGTCTTGCTTTATTTCTAATTACATTTCTATGCTCATCTAATTTGTTTCTAAAGACCCATTTTGTGCCAATTATTGAATAATTTTTAGGTCTTGATACTAAGGTCCAAACATTATTTCTTTCAAATTGATTAAGTTCCTCTTGCATTGCATTAATCCAATTATGATCATTTTCAGCTTCTTCAAAAGTTTTAGGTTCAAGATGAGATACAAAAGCATAATGATTAACTACATCTCTAAGTGAAGAATGGGTTTTTACCCCATGCATAGGATCACCAATAATTAACTCCTTAGGGTGGTTGTGAACATACCTCCATTCCTTGGGTAGGTCATTTGTACCTTGAGGTTGTTCTTGAATTTCTTCACCTCTCTCATCTTGTTCGTCTTCTTGATCCTTGTCTTCTGGAGTTGCTGAATCTTTTAGAGTGATCTCCTTCATACCTTCTATTAGTGGATCTGCATCATCAACACCCTCATTTTTCCTTGAAGGAAGATCGTTAGATTCATCAAAAACAACATGTATAGACTCCTCAACTACTAAAGTTCTTTTGTTGAAAATTCTAAATGCTTTACTAGTGGAGGAGTAACCTAGAAAGATTGCTTCATCTGATTTTGCATCAAATTTACCAAGTTTTTCTTTGCCATTATTTAATACAAAACATCGGCAACCAAAAATATGAAAATATGCAATATTTGGTTTTCTTCCTTTCCAAAGTTCATAGGGGGTTTTCTTAAAAAATTGTCTAATCAAAGCATGATTTAAAATGTAACATACTGTGTTAATTGCTTCCGCCTAAAAATATCTTGGAAGGTTGCTTTCACAGAGCATGGTACAGGCCATTTCTTCTAAGATTCTGTTTTTCCTTTCAACTACCCCATTCTGTTGGGGTGTCCTAAGAGCAGAGAAGTTATGGCCTATTCCATTTTCATCACAAAAATTTTCAAAGTCTTGATTTTCAAATTCAGTTCCATGATCACTTCTAATATTTTGAACTGAAAACCCTTTTTCATTAGTGACTTTTCGATGAAATTTAGTGAAAATATGAAAAGTTTCATTTTTGTGTGCCAAAAAGAAAACCCAAGTAAAATGAGAGTAATCATCTATAATTACAAAGCCATATCATTTTTCTCCTAGACTAGTGGTTCTAGTTGGTCCAAATAAGTCCATATGTAAGAGCTCTAGAGGTCTAGAAGTTGAAACAGTATTTTTGGATTTAAATGAAACTCTAGTTTGTTTACCTAATTGGCATGCATTACAAATTCTATCCTTTTCAAAATTCAATTTTGGCAAACCAAGAACTAATTCTTTTTTAATTAATTTTGAAAGAGAATGCATGCTAATATGTGCAAGTCTACGATGCCACAGCCAACTAGTTTCATTAACTTTAGCATTCAAGGATACTAGGCATTGCATGTCTAATTTGGCTAAGTCATTCAAATCTACCATATAAATATTGCCATGCCTATGTCCTATTAATTTAATGCCATCGTTAATAGGACTTGTCACAATGCAAACAGATGATTCAAAAACAACTTTGTACCCTTTATCACAAAATTGACTAATGCTAAGTAAGTTATGCTTTAAACCTTTAACTAACAAAACATTTTCAATGTATTTGGAGGGAGTGATACCAATGTTACCTATCCCGATGATTTTTTCTTTACCATTATCTCCAAAGGTGACCATCCCTCCATCCTTAGCGTCAAGCGTGATGAATTGTGATTCATCACCAGTCATGTGTCTCGAGCATCCACTGTCAAGATACCATTTCCTGTTTCCTTCTTGGGATGCTAGACACACCTGCAAGCAAAAGTCAAGTTTCTGTCTTAGGTACCCAAGCTTTCTTGGGTCCTTTTAGGTTAGTCAAAATGGTTCCTTTTGGAACCCATATTTTTTTTGTAGTTGTGTTTGCATATTTGTTAATAAGGCATATGTATGATTTATGTCCTATTCTACCACATTTGAAACAAGTAATATTTGTAGACTTGTTATTTGAATAATTTACATAAATATTCTTCAGAAATTTTTGTTTCTTCAAGGGGTTATAGCCAAGTCCAACCTTATCATATACAGCTTTTTGATTATCAAGAATCATATTTAGTTTGTTTGAACTTAAGGTGAACTTATCTACTATAGGTTTCAGCTTATTAATTTCATTCTTTAAGTTTTAATTTTCTTGAATCAAGGTGAATTTTTCAATTGAGAGATTTTCACCTTGTTTCACTAAGGACTGATTTTTCAATTTCAGTTCTTTATTTTTCATCCCTAGTTTCTTTAATTCATCAATTAAATCATAGAATGCTTCATGCAATTCTTCAAAAGTAAATTCACTAGGAGATTCAGAAGTTACCTCATTTTCGTGTGCCATAAGGCACAGGTTGGCTTGTTCTGTTGAGGTTTCCTCATCGGAGCTTGAGTCATCACTCGCACTTCAAGTCGCCATCATTGCTTTCTTTTTGAACTTTTTGGGACCTTTCTTCAGTTGTGGATATTCGGATCTGAAATGTCCCGGCTTCTTGGACTCGTAGCATATAAGGGGTTGATCTTTCTCTTTCTCTTTGCTTTATTCCCCTTTTGTGAACTTCTTTCTCATCTCCTGTTTCCTTTTTCTTAGAAACTTCTTAAATTTTTGGGTGATGAGTGCCATCTCTTCATCCTGTTCTTCATCTTCAGAGTCATCCATTTCATAATCAGGCGAAGCTATGGATTTGAGGGCAATGGTTCTTTTCTTTTTGACTTCATCCTCTTGATGTTGCTTCATGCTAAGTTCATGAGTCATCAAGGATCCAAGAAGCTCTTCTAGAGGTAGAGTGTTCAAGTCCTTTGCTTCTTGGATGGCAGTCACCTTGGCTTCACAAGTTCTAGGCAATGATCTGAGAATCTTCCTTACAAGCTCACTGTTAGTATAAGATTTGCCAAGACTCTTCAAACCATTAATTATATCAGTAAAACGAGTAAACATAGCAGTTATGGACTCATCATGCTCCATTTTAAACAATTCATATTTATATACAAGCATGTTTATTTTAGACTCTTTTACTTGATTTGTTCCCTCATGGGTTACTTCTAACCTATCCCATATTTCTTTAGCAGATGCACAAGTAGAAATGCGATTAAATTCACTTGCATCTAGTGCACAATAAAGAACATTCATAGCTTTGGCATTTAATTGTGCCAATTTCTTGTCAACCTCATCCCATTCTTTCTCGGATTTGGTTGACTCCTCACCATCTATAATTTTGGTGGGTGTGTGAGGACCGTTCACTATGATACTCCACATATCATAGTCGAGTGCTTGTATGAATATTTTCATCTGAACTTTCCAATAGGTGTAATTAGACCCATTGAAAAGTGGAGGTCGGTTTGTAGATTGCCCCTCGGCTAGAAAAGTACCGACATGGGTTGCCATAGATCTTTGGCTCTTTGATTGTTAGATCAAAGAAGGGCTAGAGCACCGGGCTCTGATACCACTTGTTGCCCAGCTATGCAACCCAAGAGGGGGGGGTGAATTGGGTTTTTAAAATTTTAAGCTTAACTAATTACTTATGAAAAGTATTTGTTAAAAGCTTGATGAATGAGAAAAAAGACTTTAAATCAAGATTAATTACCTAAAGCAAGAATGCAAGGATATAATAAGGAATTAAAGAGAAACAATAAAGCACACCACAAACACAAAGATTTATAGTGGTTCGGTGCCAACCTTGCACCTACATCCACTCCCCAAGCTCCTACTTGGAAAATTCAATCCACTATACTTGTATTCAACCTGAATACAAAACGTCGAAAACTCCGACACTAGCTATCCCAAGCTAGTCCACTTGTTTCTCGGGTACAAGCTAACCCAAAACACTCCAATTTCAGGTTCGGATCAACCTTCCCTTGTTTTGGAAACCCTCCAAAAACAAGATCAATTACTCACAAAGAGTAAGATAGTTTAGAGCACAAATTAATACAATAACAGCTCCTTAAATGAGCGAATATAACAATAAAAATACTTTACTCAAATGAAGAAATCCCTTTTTGGATTTTCTCAAGGTGGATGAACGCTTGAATGAACGCTTGAGAAGAAGATGATCTTTGATTGAGGACTTCTTGAAGGCTTTGAAAGATCTCTTGATCAAGGTTGAACAATATGCTTGAAAGATCCTCTCTTTGAATGCTCTTGCTTTTCTCTTTCACAATCTCTCTTGTATATTGTGGATCCTCTCTCTTTTTCTTTTGGGTATTTCGTTGATCTCAGGCTTTCTCGTGTAGATTTTGGATCCTTTTGTATATAGGTTTGATCTCTCCTTTTTGATCTACAATTTCTTTCACCATTTGAAACATTTTATAGCAATAAGAAACAAGAGAAAACAATTTAGGCAGATAAAGAGCCGTTAGAGCAATTTTAGGAAGCATAAAAGGCAATTAAAACGGGCAAAAAAATAGCCGTTGCTGACATTTTCCGCCGCAGGGGTCGACTCATGAGGGTCGACTCATGCCTGGGGGTCGACTCATGAGGGTCGACTCACAGGGTGTGCCAACAAAAAATCTGCGTGCCAATCAGCTCATTGTGCCATGAGTTGACTCACGGGTTGACTCATGATTTTCAAACCTTCATAACTTCAAAAATATAAGTCTAAACACAATGAAATTTTCACCAATAGATTACTAATCATTTGTTCTACCAAATGATACTATCAAATCAGGATTTTAGTAAAATTATGATTTTGCCCTTGAAGAGCATAAAGACTTTTTCAATTTAAAATATTTGTATCCCTTCAATCTGCTTTGTAATCATCAAAATCAATCTAGGAGCAACAGATCTCCATCATTCAAAGTAAGTACACAAGAGAACTACTAAAGAAATTTAGAATGGAGGGCTCCAAAGTAATTGGTACCCTCATGAGCCCATCATGTAAGCTTGACAAAGATGAAGAAGGTAAAAGTGTAGACTCAAAACTTTATAAAGGCATAATTGGTTTCTTATTGTATTTAACTGCTAGTAGATCAGATATTATGTTTAGTGTTTGTCTATGTGCTCACTTTCAATCAAATCCAAAAGAATCATATTTAAATGTAGTTAAAATAATTTTTAAATATTTAAAAAGTACACAAACTCTAAGATTATGGTATTCTAAGGACTCTTCAATTGACTTAATAGGATATTCAGATGCCGATTTTGCTAGATGTAGATTAGATAGAAAAAGTACTAGTGGAACTTGTCAATTTTTAAGAGTTAACTTAATCTCTTGATTTAGCAAGAAGTAAAATTCAGTGGCACTGTTGGGTATAAAATACCCCCAGCCGAAGTTCATAAGGGGCCAACTCTCCCGAGATCCCTCCGATTTTGTGTGGCATCTTTTCCAGATTTCTCCGACAGTAGAATTTCCACAATGACGATCGAACTCCTCCGACGGGCGAGCTCCTATTGAACCCTCCGGACTTCTCCAATGGCAAGCTCCTTCGACCATCCATCGGACAGCTTCAAGTGCCCTCCAGGCTCCATTATCAGTCGACCTCTCACGGCGATCGACTGATCTCTGAATCTCTTTAGACTTCTCCCGACCACGATCGACCCTAGTCCGAACTTCCTCCGGACTTCGTCAATGGCTGAACTTCCCCAATGGCAGATCCCCATAGCGATCGGGCTTCATCTATGTTTCTACAGCGGCCAACCGCCTTCTGAATTTCGCCCGAGCTCCTGAGAGAGCGGGGTTTCTGCCCCGAACTTTCATTGCAGGTGGGTTTCGTCCGAACTTCTACAATGAACAGGCTCCGCTAGCGGGATCTCTACTTCGAACTCCTACCACAAATGGTCTACTCCGAGCTTCTATTACAAGCGACCTACTCTGAATTTCTACTACGAACGGTCTACTCCGAACTCCTACAGCGGGCTGTCTACCCCAAACATCTACTGTAAGCAAATTCCATTCGAGCCTCTACTATGAACAAAATTTTTCTAAACTTCTGTTACAGGTAGACCTCAGCCGAGCTACTCCATGGCAAGGGAATTCCAAACGAACTTCTACAACGAGACACTACTCCGATTTTCCATGATGACTGGTCCTCGCCCGAGCTCCTACAACAAACGGCCCCCTTTCGACCACTCGTGAGAATCGGATCCCATCCGAACTCCTCCAGTGGATAGATTTCGGACGAGCTTCTACGATGGACGAGCTCCAGCAGCTGGGTCCCTACGATGGCCGATCGCCCCCGATGTCTGCCGAGCCTCCCCAGTGCTATCCGAAGTCCATCGCCGACCGACCTCCTACCGGGCTCCTTGTAAAATCAGGCTTCTCCAGCGGACGATCTTCGAATGAGCCTCCATATTAGATAAATCCCAGACGGACTCCCCTAGCGATCAGACTTTCCTGGACTCCACCAACAGAAAATCTCCATCCAAGCTCCTATGGCAGGCGACCCCCGCTTGAAACGTCGGCGACCTCGGGACATCCGAGCCTCTCCCAAAACGATGATGTGAAGAGCCCTTCTGCTCCATCAGGCATCCCAGCCGAGCTTCAACCGATGGATCCGAACTCTCTAACAAGCCACGACAAGAGCCGCCACCCTGCTCCACTCTCTGCAACGGATTCCACGCAGCTGCACCACTCTCTGGCAAGTCACGACAATGGACACCACTTCACTCTCTGCAGTGAGCTACACGTGGCCCTGGACGACCTCTGACGCCACTACTCTCCATAACAAACTCTGCACGTTTCTGAACGGCCCACTTCCAGATGGTTACATACGTCGCTATCGGCTAGTTACGCTCTCGGTCTATAAATAAGGACCCCCCAGATATGTTTGTCTCTAAGCTCTAATTTTTATCTCAAAACTCTGCTAAAATTTCCATTCGAGCACTCTATTTTTGTTGAGGCAGAGAACTGACTTGAGCATCAGAGGGTCTTGCCGGAGCACCCCCAACTCCGATTTAGACTTTCTTTGTATGTCCCGACGGCGACTGCGACTCCCTCAACTCTAGCTTCTCCGACGTCGATGGATTTTTGCACCAACAGAATTGGCGCTAGAGGAAGGGGTGTGTCTTTGCAGTACCCTTGTTCTTAAAGGAGTGCTCAACGGGACCGATTTCGGTCATCTTCTCCGACATTCTCTTCTCCTTCTTCTACTAGATCCTCACCTGATGCCTCCCCGCAGAGCATCCACCAGGCGATCCACAGCCTCCGTGGTCAGATCTCAAGCTCCGGCCTCACCCCCGATTTTTCAGGCCCTTCCCCCTCCTCCGGCAATAGTGGTCGACAGATCCATCCGACGCTGGCCTAAAGGTAGGGAGAATCGGCTTCCAATCGGGATCATCTGCACCATCTCTGGAGGGCTCCAGAAGGGAGCAACCGACGGATCGATCGGACCGCCCAAGCGGTAAAGGACTGAAGGACCCATAACCTTTACTGAAGAAGATGCCCGAGAGATCCAGTTCCCCCACAATGATGTGGTTGTAGTTTTTTTAAATATTGCTGATTATGATGTATGCTGCATCCTCGTTGATAGTGGAAGCTCGGCTGATATTTTGTTTTACGACGCCTTCTTAAAAATGTCCATCCCAGATGGTCGTTTAGGGCCGATTGGCTCCCCTTTAGTAGGGTTTACTGACGATGCTATCTCGATGGACGGAGTAATAACTTTGACCGTAGTTGCAAGTCGATATCCAAGATAATCCAGGGCTCTGGTGGATTTTCTGGTGGTGAAGGCACCGTCAGCCTACAACGCAATCCTCGGCCGACCTGGCCTCAACACCCTCCGGGCTATGGTGTCAACCTACCATTTGAAATTGAAATTCCCTACTAACCAAGGGGTCGAAGAAGTCAGGGGAGATCAAGCCCTGGCAAGGCATTGCTACAATATAGCCCTGCAAAGAAGTGGTCAACCTGACCCCTGTCCGGTTGATGGATTAGACACCCACGATGACCTGACAAAAGAGCAGGGCGGGCCAATGGAAGATCTTGTCTCAATTCCTTTGAATGATGGGAATGAGGAACACATGGTGAAGATCAGCTCCAACTTGGGGAAAGAGGTGCGGACGCAGCTTATTAATTTTCTGCGAAAGAACGCGGACGTTTTTGCTTGGATTCTGACGGACATGCCAGGGATCGACGCTGAAGTTATGCAGCACCGTCTGGCCATCGATCCCAAGCACCGACCGACAAAGAAAAAAGTTCGAAGTCATGCACCAGAGAGACAGGTGGTAATAATCGAGGAGGTTGATAAACTCCTAAAGGCAGGGTTTATCAGAGAGGTCAACTATCCGATATGGGTTTCCAATGTGGTCTTGGTTAAGAAGGCGAACGACAAATGGAGAATATGTATAGACTTCAAAAAACTGAATAAAGCCTGTCCGAAGGACAGTTATCCTCTGCCCAAAATTGACCAACTAGTAGATGCAACCTCGGGCCACGAGCTTCTCACCTTCATGGATGCATTCTCCGACTACAATCAGATTAGGATGGCACCAGAGGATGAAGAGAAAATCGCTTTTATAACTAACCATGGCCTTTATTGTTACAGGGTCATGCCTTTTGGCCTAAAAAATGCAGGGGCGACATATCAGCGGCTAGTGAATAAGATCTTCAAAGAGCAGATCGGCCGCAACATGGAGGTCTACATGGACGACATGCTCGTAAAGAGCAGATCCTCGGTGAACCACGTCGCCGACCTTGAGGAGACCTTCAGCGCCCTTCAAAAATACAAGATGAAGCTAAACCCAGCCAAATGCGCTTTTGGAGTAACCTCAGAAAAATTCCTGGGCTTCATGGTATCAGGGTGCGGGATTGAGGCAAACCCAAAAAAGATTCACGCCATCCAAGAGATGACCGCTCCGAGGTCGATAAAGGAGGTTCAGTGCCTCACCTGAAGAGTAGCGGCTCTAAATCGCTTCATCTCGAGATCGATCAAGCGATGCTTATCTTTCTTTCAGACCCTCAAGCAGCCCAAAAAATTCTATTGGACCATTGGATGTCAGCAGGCGTTCGAGGAGCTGAAGACCTACCTCGTCTCATCACCATTATTGGCAAAGCCTGAGCTTGGAGAGGAATTGTTCCTATACCTGGCGGTTTCTCCTGTGGCCCTCGCTGCAGTTCTGATTAAGGAAGAAGCGAAAGTTCAACAGCCGATCTACTACATAAGCCGAGTATTGAGAGACACCAAAACCAGGTATACTAAGTTAGAGAAACTAACTTATGCTTTGTTGATTGCAGCCCAAAGGCTCCGACCTTACTTTCAAGGACACACCATAATGCTACTCACCGACCAACCGATCAAGGCGGTCCTGCATCGAACGGATACCTCAGGAAGAATCACGAAATGGGCGGTCGAGCTCATGGAGTTCGACATCAACTATCAACCTCGGCCAGCGATCAAAGCCCAGATATTAGCGAACTTCATGGTGGAATGCACTATCCCAGAGGAGGCCAAACTTGGACAAGATGAAGCCGATAATCTCGGACTCTGACCGAACTTCCCCGAGGAAAGAGCCGATCTCCCTGATGGTTCTTGGGCCCTCTACGTGGATGGTTCCTCCAACATGTCAGGCGCAGGGGCGGGCCTGATTTTGGTCAATCCAGACGGGACTGTCGTGGAGTATGCACTGCGCTTCGAGTTCTCCGCAACAAATAATGGAGCAGAATATGATGCTCTGATTGTGGGACTAAAGGTTGCCAAAGAATTAGAAATAGATCGGCTTCAAGCCTACAGTGATTCTCAATTAGTGGTAGGACAGGTAAGTGGAAATTACAAGGCTCGGGAGGACAGTATGGCTAGATATCTCGAGAGGGTAAGGGAGATCATCCCTACCTTCGGCAGCTTCGACATTAGGCAGATCCTGAGATCGGAGAATGCTAGGGCCGACCTTCTCTCCAAGTTGGCTACGCTGGCTCCGGCCGAACTGCCTAAGGAAGTCTTCTTCGAGGTTCTGAAGTGCCCAAGCATGGAAGAATCATGGTTTATGATGGAGATCAGCTATGAACCCAGCTGGATCGACCCGCTGGTTGTGTACCTCAAGGATGGTGTTCTTCCTCCTAATGCAAAAGAGGCTCGGAAGCTTAAGAACCAGACCTCCCGATATATCCTCTACGAAGGCAGGCTATACAAGAGGTGGTACTCCTTGCCCCTCTTGAAATATCTCCAGTCTTTCGAAGCCGACTTTGCCTTGAGGGAGGTGCATGAGGGAGTCTGTGGAAATCACCTGGGGGCCAGGTCTTTATCCCATAAGCTGCTCCGACAAGGTTATTACTGGCCTACCATGTACCACGACTCTGTCGAATATATCCAAAGATTTGATCGGTGTCAGAGATATGCCAATGTACAAAGGCAACCTGCCTCCGAACTTACACCATTGAGTGCCCCATGGCCGTTCGCACAATGGAGGATGGATATCCTCAGACCTTTCCCCATGGCATCGGGGCAGCGGAAGTTCCTCCTGGTGGCAATAGACTATTTCACCAAGCGGGTCGAAGTTGAATCTTTGGCAAAAATCATGGAAGCTAAAGTGCAGGACTTCATCTGGAAGTCGATTGTCTGTAGGTTTGGCTTACCCAGAACCCTCATTACTGATAATGGGCGATAATTTGCTGGAGCAAAGTTTGCCAAATTTTATGAGGGCCTAAACATCTCCCACAACTTCACCTCGGTGGCCCATCCTCAAGCAAATGGTGAGGCCAAGGTGACTAACCGGACTTTGTTACAAGGCATCAAAGCGAGACTTGAAAAGGTAAAAGGAACTTGGGCTGACGAGCTCTATCATGTGTTATGGGCATACCGAACTACTCAGAGATTGTCCATCAGGGAGACCCCCTTTGCCCTAGCCTTCGGGACAGAAGCCGTGATCCCAATAGAACTCAAGCTTCCGTCAGCACGAGTCGTGGTGTTCAATGAACAGCGCAACCCATAGGATCTCAAGGCCAACCTTGACCTGTTAGAAGAAAAGCGGGAGGCGGCTCAAGTTCGGATGGCGGCTTACAAACAGAAAGTAGCCCACTACTACAACTCCCGGGTCAAAAGCAAGGTCTTCCGAGCGGGGGACCTGGTGCTACGGCGAGCCGCTGCCTCACAACCTCAGAATCAAAAGAAACTTGCCCCGAACTGGGAAGGCCCGTATGAAGTCAAGGAGATAGTCCGACCCGGAATGTACTATTTGAAAGAGCTCAGAGGAGCAGAGCTTCCGCGATCATGGAACTCGAAAAATCTATGGATGTATTACCAATAACTATGCCTTAAATAAAAGTTTCATACTTGCATATTTTTCTTTTAGCATGAGTTTATAACGACAGAAAATAATTCTCCCATGCAATTGAAATTAAGCTTGTTAGGAACAGGAGGAGAACCTCATCCTAACATGAGCAAAGTCGAAGGCCCAATTTCTTAAAGATCGGATGGAGGGAGAGGCCCTTACAACGGCCCTTATGTGCCCCCACAGCCTTGTTAGAAATAGGAGGAGAACCTCATCCTAACATGAGCAAAGTCGAAGGCCCGATTTCTTAAAGACAGGATGGGTGGAGAGGCCCTTACAACGGCCCTCATGTGCCCCCACAGCCTTGTTAGGAACAGGAGGAGAACCTCATCCTAACATGAGCAAAGTCGAAGGCCCGATTTTTTAAAGACCGGATGGGGGGAGAGGCCCTTACAACGGCCCTTATGTGCCCCCACAGCCTTGTTAGGAACAGGAGGAGAACCTCGTCCTAACATGAGCAAAGTCGAAGGCCCAATTTCTTAAAGACCGGATGGGGGGAGAGGTCCTTACAACGGCCCTTATGTGCCCCCACAGCCTTGTTAGGAACAGGAGGAGAACCTCGTCCTAACATGAGCAAAGTCGAAGGCTCGATTTCTTAAAGACCGGATGGGGGGAGAGGCCCTTACAACGGCCCTTATGTGCCCCTACAGCCTTGTTAGGAACAGGAGGAGAACCTCATCCTAATGCGAGCTAAAGTCGGCTGTCGGGAACAAGGTGAGGATCTCATCCCGACACAAGCAAAGACTCGATTGATCGACAAGGAGGAAAGCTTCCCCAACGATTCCTCTACACATTCATGACCCCATCAAGAGCGGAGGGAAGACCCCCACCCAAACACAGAAGGAAGGGGGAAGCAAAAAGAAAAGTGATGAACTACACCAGTGATAAATGAAAAATGAGCTACAGGGAACCTCGTCTCAATGAGGAAGGAGATTCCTACCAAAAACCCCCAGTCTCTAAGAGGGAAGTCAACACAAGTCAAAGATAAACCGACCTCCTCAAGATAACGGAAAGTTCGGACTCCTGAGCTCGAACCTAAGGCGACAAACAAAAAGGGCAAATCGACACGGCGACAATCAGGAACCACTAAACAACAACGACATCGAACAAGACAAAAGGCAAGAGGAATTTGATAAACGACAACTTAATGCAAAAATGAACAAGGTAACAGAGAATCTCCTTTTCATTTGATTGTCAAAGTATACATTATCAAGCCCCGGAGGCCAAAAAAGAAAAACTACAAGAAAGGAAAGAGAATACATAGAAGGACAAAAGTTAAGAAGAGCTCTAAAGGAGCTCGGCTTCTTCCGACTTCGAGCTCTCGATCACAGGTCCTTATTGGAGACTGCTTCAAGTCTTTGACTTCCCCTTCTAGCTCTATCTTTCTCAGCAACATCTCTCAGTACATCCGGTGAAGCCGCCGACTTTCGCTCTTCACCCCGTTCCGCTCCATTTCCAAACTTTCGCTCTTCGCCCCGTTCCACTCCATTTCCAAACTTTCGCTCTTCGCCTCGTTCCGCTCCGTTTCCAAAATCCTAACCTTAAGAAGAAGAATGTAGGATAAAGCTCAGAGAACGGCAGCGACGGCGATGACGACCCGCTTCAAGAAGAACCGAAAGCACCCCGATGGCCGCGGTGACGTCGAATGCATGCACCACCACCGCATCCTCTCCGACAAGTACCATCTCGGGTACTTTGACAAGGTCGGCATGCGCTACTTCCACCACCTCTGCAACAAGTTCTACCTCTCACCGTCAATGTCGATCGCCTCCGGTCCCTCATCCCCGACGATGTCAAGAAGTCCACCATTGCTCATGGCGACAACTCCACTCCCTCGATCGGTGTCACCCAATTCGGCTACTTCAAGATCCTTGGGCGAGACGCACCTGCCTGCCAGCTTCTTTATTAAATCCCTGTTGTTGAAGGAATCCTTCCTCGGGCCCTCTTCGAAGCTGAAGGAGTCTTCAATGGCAGCTCGACGGCCGCTGAACTTTCTCCTCTTTTCGACCCCTGGCACCCCCTCGGGATGGACCTCTAGAACGGGAACCTCTACGGGAGAATTCCATGAAAAGACTCGAGGAACTGAAGGCTCGATGTCCAAAGGGATGTCAGCAGCAAGGGCAGTCTGGGTAGGTATGGCTGAGCTCACCTCTCCCATTCTGGTCTTGTTTGCCGGCCCGATGGTTGCGGCGCCTTTTCTCTTGTAGGCCTTGAGGCCCCTGGCTAGCAGTTGTACAGCTTTCGCGCCTTCCGCATCCATGCCTACAACAAGAAGACAAGGGGGAGAGGTCAAAAAAAAAAAAAAGAAAAGAAGAAAGAAGAGAAAAGGGGGAGAGAGAGAGAAGGAGAAGAAAAATCCTGAAAAATCGGAGGAAGACTGTCGATAAACTCTCAAAAGCTCCACAGATGGAGCAAGAAGAAGAAGGAACCACAAAATGATGAGAGAGCAAAGAAGTTTTGGGACCAACCTGGATTGGCCCGAGGGAAGCAGGAAGGCGGCAAAAATGGTGGGAGTTGACTCAAAGAAGACCTAAGGCCAAAAAGGATGATGGAGAGGAGCAGAGCTCTCAGGAAGAAGAAGAGCACCAACTGGACTTTCAGGCGAAGTGAAGTCCTTGGAGGAGAGGAGTGGGCTTAAATAGACAACAGGACCCGGCGCAGTAATGATGGCGGATGTCCCCAGGCCGACCATCGCTCGCCACGTGTCCCACTCACCATGGCGAGCGGTTGACTGCTGACGGGGCCATTATTAGGAGGTACATAGGGGGGCACTCCAGCGGGGATTCCGAAAAGTCTCTTCGGATCACCTAGGGCAGCGCTCCAATGGAGGTTTTCGAAAAGTCTTCAGATCGCTCAGGGCAACGCACCAGTGGGGATTCCAAAAATTCTCTTCGGATCGCTTCGATCCAAAAAGACTCCAGCACACACGCGCAAAATGCCAAAATATCTGAGAATGGTCGCGCATGAAAATCGAGGGAGCAACTTCGGCTATAAAAATTTCTCTGTACTTTCTTCATTCGAAACTCGAACTCGAAAGTAGGGGGACTGGTGTTGGGTATAAAATACCCCCAGTCGAAGTTCATAAGAGGCCAACTCTCCCGAGATCCCTCCGACTTTGTGCGGCATCTTTTTCGAATTTCTCCGACAGCCAAATTTCCACAATGACGACCGAACTCCTCCGATGGGTGAGCACCTATTGAACCCTCCTGACTTCTCCAATGGCAAGCTCTTTCGACCGTCCATCGGACTGCTTCAAGTGCCCTCCGGGCTCCATTATCAGCCGACCTCTCATAGCGATCGACTGATCTCTGAATCTCTTCAGACTTCTCCCGACCACGATCGACCCTAGTCCGAACTTCCTTTGAACTTTGTCAATGGCCAAACTTCCCCAATGGCAGATCCCCATAGCGATCGGGCTTCATCGACATTTCTACAGTGGCCGACCGCCTTCTGGATTTTGCCTGGGCTCCTGAGAGAGCCGGGTTTCTGCCCCAAACTTTCATTGCAGGTGGGTTTCATCCAAACTTCTATAACGAACAGGCTCTGCTAGCGGGATCTCTACTTTGAATTCCTACCACAAATGGTCTACTCTGAGCTTCTATTACAAGTGACCTACTCTGAATTTCTACTATGAATGATCTAATCCAAACTCCTACAGCGGGCTGTCTACCCCAAACGTCTACTGTAAGCAAATTCCATTCGAGCCTCTACTATGAACAAAATTTTTCCAAACTTCTGTTACAGGTAGACCTCAGTCGAGCTACTCCGTGGCAAGGGGATTTCAGACGAACTTCTACAACGGGACACTACTCCAATTTTCCACGACGACTGGTCCTCGCCCGAGCTCCTACAACAAACGGCCCCCTTTCGACCACTCGCGAGAATCGGATCCCGTCTGAACTCCTCTAGCGGATAGATTCTGGACGAGCTTCTACGACGGACGAGCTCCAGTAGCTGGGTCCCTGCGATGGTCGATCACCCCTGATGTCTGTCGAGCCTCCCCAGCGCTATCCGAAGTCCATCGCCGACCGACCTCCTACCGGGCTCCCCGTAAAATCGAGCTTCCCCAGCGGAAGATCTTCGGATGAGCCTCCACATCAGATAAATCCCAAACAGACTCTCCTAGAGATCGAACTTCCCTGGACTTCGCCAACAGAAAATCTCCATCTGAGCTCTTGTGGCAGGCGACCCCCGCCTGAAATATCGGTGACCTCGGGACATCTGAGCCTCTCCCAAAACGATGATGTGAAGAGCCCTTCTGCTCCATCAGGCATCCCAGCCGAGCTTCAACCGATGGATCTGAACTCTCTGATAAGCCACGACAGGAGCCGCCACCCTGCTCCACTCTCTACAATGGATTCCATGCAGCTCCACCACTCTCTGGCAAGTCACGACAACGGACACCACTTCACTCTCCGCAGTGAGCTCCACGTGGCCCTGGGCGACCTCTGATGCCACTACTCTCCGTAACAAACTCAGCACGTCTCTGAACGGCCCACTTCTAGATGGTTACATACGTCGCTATCGGTCAGTTACGCTCTCGATCTATAAATAAGGACCCCCCCCAGATACGTTTGTCTCTAAGCTCTAATTTCTATCTCAAAACTCTGCTAAAATTTTTATTCGAGCACTCCATTTTTGTTGAGGCAGAGAACTGACTTGAGCATCGGAGGGTCTTGCTGGAGCACCCCCAACTCTGGTTTAGACTTTCTTTGCAGGTCCCGACGGCGACCGCGACTTCCTCAACTCCAGTTTCTCCGACGTCGGTAGATTTTTGCACCAACAGACACTATCTACGGTCGAGGCCGAATACATTGCAACCGAAAGTTACTGTGCTCAAATCTTATGGATTAAGTAACAACTTAAGGACTTTGGCATCAAACTCAATGAAACTTTCATAAGATGTGATAATACTAGTGCTATTAATCTAGTTAAAAATTCAATTGAGCACTCTAGATCAAAGCATATTGAAATTAGACATCATTTCATAAAAGAATATGTCCAAAATAATGATATAATTTTTGATTATGTATGTACTAAAAAATAATTGGCTGACATTTTTACCAAGACCTTAAGTGAAGATAGATTTTGTGAAATTAGAAGAGAACTAGGAATCCTTGATCCATCAGCTTAAGTATCTTTCTGATTCCAAGTTTTTTTTACCAAAAAATTATTGAACCAGATTTTTGAGCTCAATCCTCTTCTTTCCCTTCTTAAAGGCTCAAAACTATCCTCCATATGATAAATCTCTTAAATAGACACCCTTCCCTCAAGTTTTAAATTCTTTTGAAATTTTTTCATCATTTTTTGAATTTTTCTAGCCATGAGTCAACCCCCAGGGTCGACCCTAAGATAAACTTGTAATTTTCATTAAAATCCTTCGGGTGCTCTATTTTATTGGAAAATCTCTGTTTGTAAAGGAGCCAACCCTTTGCCTTTCATCTTCCTCATCCCACCGAACAAAAATCTCCTCCCTCTCTACTCTCTCAACCACAAAAATTTTTTTAAAATCCCTCTTCCCACCATGTTTTTCCCTTCAAATCATCTTTTTAGGAACTAAATCCTCTTTCTTTTTCTTCTTCATTTGGGCGGATCAAGCTTACCCTAGTTTCAATCCCTCTTTCCACTCTCCTCTCATTAGGTCTCCTAAGCTATTTGCATGTCTCTCTCATCTGAAATGGCTCCCAAATTGAAGCTACCACAAAGAAGAAAGTCTGTTCGTGGGTTAAAGGAGGATATGCGCAGAAAAAGAATGGCAGCCGAGCCCTCTCCTGCTCCAACCTCAGTTTCAGGTCCTGCTCCAGCTTCTTCACAGTCTCCACTTAATCCAAGCAAGGTACCACTCTCCAATCAAAAAGTAAAATTTGGGAAGAACATAGATTTTAAGTTTTTTGAAAAAGAAGGATTCTCAATTGGATCAAAAATTAAAAGTCAAGGATGGAAGTTTTATTGTCTATTGAAGAAAAATACTTATGTTGATTTGGTCAAAGAATTCTATTTAAATTTAAGTTACTGTAATGGAACAGTAAAGTCTTCAATGAAAGGTGTTAACATTGTTCTTGATCCATTACATTTTGGACAAATCTTGCACTTGCCTTGTGAAGGTTATACTCATTGGAGCTCCCAATCAAAGAAGAGAGACTAAGTGTTATTTTAGGGAGAGCATTGATTAAAAATTTAAATAAATTAGAAGCAAGGATACTTTCAGTAGAGATGAGACTTTTGCATCACATGGTGATCAAATTTTTTAACCTTAGGAGTGGCAGTTATGACCTCTTATCTGGTAGGGATATATGCATCATGTACCATGTGATTATCGAGACCCTCTTGAACCTTTCTGTTCTGATGTTTGAGGCCACGAGAGAGACCCTAAATAGGACTAAGGCTCACTTGCCTTATGGTATGGCACTCACCCTGGTCTTTAGAAGGTTCGGAGTCTGTTTTGAGGGAGAGGCAATCACCAAATTATCGCATTCTGACACCATCAACTGCCACACACTGCATCGTATGGGTTTTTCAAAGACTGATGGTGGTTGGTCAAAGGGTGTTGAGGAGAGAGCAGAGGAGGAAGGACCGTCTTCACCTCCTCGTGATCCAGGGCATCTCTTGTATTCATTCGGGTCTGATCATGAGGCTGGTCCCTTAGAGTCAGTGAGGGGGGATGCTTTTATACCATAGTTAGGGAGCAGAGTAGATCCTTCAGAGATCAGACTTGCAGACGATCAGATTGAGTTGATATCCCAGCGTGTTGCTTCCATTTTATCCCAGCAGTTTGCCACCTCAGGTTTTACTCAGAGGATGATATCTCAGGCTATTTCAGACCAGACCTTGATCCCTCATATCTCTATTATCTTTCAGATACTTACAGCTCAGTCCGCACGAATTGAGGAGCTTGAGGGATATATTCTGAGACTGATTGTCAAAGTTTTAGATTTACAGAGGCAGGTATTAGCTTTAGCCAATCTTCAACTGCATGGAGACATTATGGAGGTCTCCAACCTGTCTGTAGAGACAATCAGGCTTTGAGGTATTTTGGAGAGTGGCTTTGATTTTTTGAAGAGAGAGATCAGGGGCTCCAGTGAAGCTATCTCTACTCAGATTGGTACCTTGATGTAGTCCTTGTCAAGAGCTTTGGAACAATTAGATACCATTAGACTTACTCTCCTAGCACAGTCCATATCTTCCCAGGCTCCAGGGCCTTCTCGCCCTTCTGCTCGTGCCGGTACTTCCATCCGTGGCCGAGGCAGATGTGGTCGAGGACGTGCCCGTGGCTTTGATCCTGAGTCTCCTCATCACATCTCTGACTCTTCTGATTCTGACATCTCTAGCCATGATATTTATTAGATCTAGCATAGTTAGTCTTTTATGTCTAGGATCTAACTTATGGCCTTTGTATTTGTTGGCTGATTGACTCATGGATAGTTGTATATGATAACTCTTTTGTTACCCATGACTTTTGTATGACCTATGTATTTTGACTTGACTCTTATGTATTGTGACACTTATGTATCTGATAACTCTTCAGTCATATTTTGAAAATATATATATATATATATATATATATATATATATATATATATATATATATATGCTTTTAACTTCTATGAATGTCATTTGGATTGATTTTTATGAATGACATCAATTGAAATATCTTAATTATGTGATATGAAAAATACCTCATATATGTGCTATGAAATATTATGAATGGCAATATCTTCTATATGAGCAAATTGAAATGTCCTTTATGATTGTTATAGTGAGGAAAAGTTTTTTTCATTTTTCTTTAAAATCTCTTAAGATCTTAATTGATGTTATCAAAAAGGGAGAGTAGAGAAATAAAATCGGGTAATAAGCAAAATTGTCAAAGAAAATTATCAAAGAAAATAATCTTATAAGCAATTTTCAAACTAATGTTCAAACTACTTATGATACATTCTATTCAAATAATTGGCTATAATGTTTAAGTGATGCATCTTCATAAATTTAAAATTTTTAATCAATGCTTTATATATGTTATATTTTTTTTTTGCACAAGTATATCATCATCAAAAAGGAAGAGATTGTTGCTCTATGAATTGATTTTGATGATTACAAAATATTTGAGAGGGTTACTAATGATTTTGGCTTGAAAAAAGATTTATTATATTTTAGAGGTAAAATCATAATTTTATCAAGATCTGATTTGAAAGCCTCAAGAGCAAGAACAAAAAATTTGTGATCTATTGGAGGTAATTTTATATTTTTTGGATGTAAATTTTGAGAGAAAATTAAATTTAAAAAAAAAGATCGACCCCCAGAGTCGAACCCTGTCAAAAGGGGCTGAACAGCATGCTATTTTTGGCTTGCACACCCAAAAGAGACGACCCTAGGGGTCGACCTCTGTGACTGTGCAAGCCAAAGATACAGAACAGTCACTTTTTATTCTACGCCACAGAGGTTGACTCATAGGGTCGACCCCTGTGCAGGGGACGAACCTATGAGTCGACCCCTGCGATGAAAAATCTTCGTAATGGCTAGTTTTTCAGCTCATTTTGATCACATTTAATGCCCATTTAATGCTCTCCAATGGCTCTAATTCTATCTAGATTTCTCTCTACCATCTATTGAAGCTATAAAGGCACTTAAAGGAGGGAAAAAGTGTTAGATGTGTGCCCTAGATGCCAGATTGGCTGACACATTCCTATACAAATATAAGGATAAATTTATAATTTTGATTATAAATGAATAAAAAAATTATTCTACTATCACATTGTGTACATTATATCTGTGATACATCCTTTGAGTTAGTAAGAATGTTAATTCATATTTTCAAGAGTTAAAAATTTAAGGCATAAATTTTCATAACTAACTCATAAACAGCTCCTGACCATAGGATCATCACGAGGATGGTGATCCATTCGGAAGGTTGGTGTACGATCGCTTTCTTAGGATAGATGAGTTTTGAGTCTATAGTGTGGAGATACTGGAGTGAGAGTACAGGTATTTGTTGAGAACGAGAGTACTGAGCATGACCACCTCGAGCAGTCATAAGGAAGCCACCTTCTCGTCGATGACTAGCTCGATGCTGCAGCTGTGTGTCTAGTTCTTTGATCTGAGGTGCATCAATAGTTCACCTTGAGTGTATTATAGTTTGACTACACCATAACTCAGCCTCCTAGCTATTCAGAACCCTGAGGTGTATGTTGGCTGTAGCATATTCATTGTAGGAATCAGATCGCTCCAAGAAGGGATCTATCAACCTCGGTAGATGAGAGAAGTAGTCCTATGATGATCGAAAGATCGAGTCCTTAAGCCCATGGCCATGGCAGAGTAAAATAATGGAAAAAAGTTTTCCATTGGAGTTTCACATCAAACTCGGATCGATCGATTGATTCATATGACTGATGTTGGATTTGACGAGTTCACCTTAACCCGAATTCAGTCGGGACTCATGATAAAAGAAATCAATCACACAGGTAGCTGCACCGAGAGGTTCATCTTCATTTTTGATGGGTTGCCACCATATACTGCTAGGTGTCACTGGTGGATATTGAGAGTAATTAGAATGATCTTGATGATCGATCATTTTAAATTATCTAAATCAGAAGAGTTTTGATCCATTGAAAGGAGTTTTGATGATGTTGATGATGAGATCACGACATGTCTCATTACCATATGGAAATGAACCTAACTGGATCACACAAACAAGAGTTAGGATCTAGATACCATTAATTGAGCTAGTCCAGTTTGATTGATTTGGATTAGATCCAATTAGGTTCAAGAAAATCGTGCTAGCACACGATTGAGCCTAACTTTCTCCTCGTGTAATCTTTTTCATCTCAACTGAGCCAAATGTGATTTGACTCATCCAGAGAACCTTGAGAAGGTTTTTCTCAATTTGACTGGAGCTAGTCCAGCTCAAAAAAGTTTTTCTTAATTTATGAGATGAATTTAAGACAACACCTGCTAATTCCTATCACCTGCCATTTCTGTTTTAGGACTCGGTCAAACGTTGACTTATAGATCTTAAACTGAAGGCCACTTGGCAAGAGATTATTGGAGAGTTTTTGTGAAGTATCCACCTACTAAATTAGGCCTCAAAGTGGGCACCAAGATCAGATTGGACGTGCACCCCAAGTGGATAAGGATAGAGTCCCATGAGATGAGGACTCTGATCCCTTGATCGACTTGGACTGTGGGGCGCCAATCTCACTGTGCTTATCCAGTGTTGGTGCCAATAGTGGTGAAAATTGAGGAAATTTTTATCTAATATGATCAGATGACATCACTCCATTAATTAAAATTTTTCTAAAATTAATTGGAATTTTTTGATTGGTCGAATAATATTGCACTGCATGGTGCAGCAGGGCCTATTTAAACCCTGTCTGCACCTAGGATATATAGATTCTACTCAATACCTAGTAAAAATGAGATTCTGCTCCACTTCTCCACATCCTCTCTTCTCCTCTCTCTCCTCTCTTCACATCCAAGAAGTTGGACATCCATCTGGTGCTTGTCCAAGGTGTGGTGGCTCTCTGAACAGAAGGTTGCAGGGATTTATCGAGAAGCTGCTGCTCCAGCTTCAGAAGATCTTTTAAAGATCTTTCAGATCTGATTTACATCTGATTTTTGGAGCAAAAATTTACAAGGAGAAGATGATCCAGATTTTTTGGAGTGAATATCGGTAGAGGCCAGATGACTGCGTGGCTATTTTTGAACCTCGGATATTGCTGCGATCATCTACAGGGTAATCTAGTTACCCTAGAGGTATTCCTCTAATCCTTAAGTTTTAGATTTAATTTTAGATTAAATATTAGATAATAAGAATCAGATCTAATTGACCTTAGATCTAAAATAAAGTAGGATAATTTTTCTTAAAAAAATATTCCGCTCCAGATCTCATTAGATCTGGAAGATCCTATAAGAAAAAAGATGGTTTTTCCTTCAACTGGTATTAGAGCCAGGTTGATGGCTCTATTTCAGATCTAATTTAGATCTAATTTTTATTTTTATTTATTTAATATTAATAAATTTTAGATATCACATCAGATATGATTGGATCTGAAATAAAAAAATTTAAAATTAAATCTAAGTAGATCTAACATTTATGAGATGTATGACTAGACTAGGAATAGTTTAAACTATGAATAGTCTTGAAGTTTTATATTTTAATATGATTAAAATATAAATTAGATCTAATTTATTCTCTAATATTTTGATGTTATTAATATTATATTCAGATCAAAAAATAGAAAATAAAATTTAATTAATTCATAACATTGATCTGCTGCATGCCTAGACTAGTTGTAGAATTGTTCTAGTAACTGTCTAGAATAGATTTTATATTGAATAGTTCTGTTGGGTATAGAATACCCACAGCCGAAGTTCTCAAGGAGGAGTCCGCCCGGACTCCTACGGGAGCCGGGCTCCGTCGCCAACTTCAACTGCCGGTAAGCTCCGTCCGGACTCCTACAGGAGCCGGACTTCGCACCTGACTTTAATTGCAGGGGACTCCGCCCGGACTCCTACGGGAGCCGGGCTCCGCCCACGACTTCAAATCCGAGAGGACCCCGCCCGGACTCCCATGGGAGCCGGGCTCCGCCCATGACTCCGACCTCAAGGAGGACTCCGCCCGGACTCCTACGGGAGCCGGGCTCCGTCGCCAACTTCAACTGCCGGTAAGCTCCGTCCGGACTCCTACGGGAGCCGGACTTCGTACCTGACTTTAATTGCAGGGGACTCCACCCGGACTCCTACGGGAGCCGGGCTCCGCCCATGACTTCAACTCCGAGAGGACTCCGCCCGGACTCCTACGGGAGCCGGGCTCCGCCCACGACTTCAACTCTGAGAGGACTCCGCCCGGACTCCCACAGGAGCCGGGCTCCGCCCACGACTCCGACCTCAAGGAGGACTCCGCCCGGACTCCTACGGGAACCGGGCTCCGTCGCCAACTTCAACTACCGGTAAGCTCCATCCGGACTCCTACGGGAGCCAGACTTCGCACCTGACTTTAATTGCAGGGGACTCCGCCCGGACTCCTACGGGAGCTGGGCTCCGCCCACGACTTCAACTCCAAGAGGACTCCGCCCGGACTCCTACGGGAGCCGGGCTCCGCCCACGACTTCAACTCCGAGAGGACTCCGCCCGGACTCCCACAGGAGCCAGGCTCCGCCCATGACTCCGACCTCAAGGAGGACTCCGCCCGGACTCCTACGGGAGCCGGGCTCCGTCGCCAACTTCAACTGTCGGTAAGCTCCGTCCGGACTCCTACGGGAGCCAGACTTCGCACCTGACTTTAATTACAGGGGACTCCACCCGGACTCCTCTGTCCAGACTCCTACGGGAGCCGGACTTCGCACCTGACTTTAATTGCAAGGGACTCCGCCCGGACTCCTACGGGAGCCGGGCTCCGCCCATAACTTCAATCACAAGGAGGGCTCCGCCCGGGCACCTACGGGAGCCAGGCTCCGTCACCAGCTCCGACCACTGCCGAACTTCAGCCGACGAATCTGCACTTTCTGGCGCAACACAGCAACCACCACGATCCTGCTCCACTTCCTGTGATGGATTCTGCGCAGCTCCATCATTCCCTGACAGACCTTTATGACGGCCACGACTCTACTCCACTTCCTGCGATGGATCCCGCGTGGCTCCATTATTCCCGGATAGACCGCTATGATGCCCACGATCCTGCTCCACCTTCTGTAATGGATACTGCATGATTCTTCCATCCGCTGGCAAGTCGCGACAATGGATGCCGCTCCACTCCATGCAGCAGACTCCACGTGGTGCGCTGCAGTGAGGGCCACGGGTCTACTCCACTAGTCCTCGCAATAAATTCCTCCTGATGGTGGGTGGCCCACTACGAGATGGTTATGAACGTCGCTATCAGTCTGTTGAGCCCTCCGCCTATAAAAAGGGGACCCCAGATACGTTATTCTATAAGCTCTCATTTTTTTTACCTCAAAACTCTACTAAATTCTCCGTTCGAGTACTCCATTCTTGTTGAGGCAGAGAACTGACTTGAGCGTCGGAGGGTCTTGCCGGAGCAACCCCACCTCCGGTTTAGACTTCCTTTGCAGGTCCCGGCGGCGACCGTGACTCCCTCGACTCCAGGCTTCTCCGACGCAAGCGGATTTTTGCACCAACAGGATTGGCGCTAGAGGAAGGGGGGCCTGTCTTCGCAGTACCCTTGTTCTTAAAGGAGCGCTCAACGGAGCTGCCTCTGATTGTCTCCTCCGGCACCCACTCCTTGCTTCCCCCACGGGATCCTTACTTGATGCCTCCCCGCAAGGCGTCCACGCGACGGTCCACGGCATCCACGGCCAGATCTCAGGCTCCGGCCTCCCCTCTTGTTTCTCAACCTCCTCCTCCTCCTCCGATGGCGGCGGTCGGTGCGGAGCAGTTTGACCTGCTGGCGCAGCAGGTCAAAGGCCTCACAGAAGCTGTGCAGGCTATGCAGTAGCAGCAGCCGCAGGCATCAGTACGCCTAGAAAGGGTATCCCCGGAACACCAGAATCCGGCGGTGGGGTGGGCCACCTGGGCCAGCCACCCCGTCCTTCCTGGGAAAGTGAACCTGAGGGTGGAGAGCTCTCAATCGACCATGGCTCCACCCCTGGAAGATCCCTGCCCCCATTCTGCCAGAAGACCCTCGAGACTCAAAGTCGGGAAAATTTCCTGGACCGGAGGCTCCAGGAGATGAACCGGCGGATCGAAGAACTCCGCCATGCTCCCCCCGCTTATGGTGAGGATATTTGTACTGACCCTCCCTTCTCTCAAATGATCATGTAGGAACCGATCCCGCCAAACTTCAAGCTCCCCCAGTTCGAAAGCTACGACGGGACTTCGGACCCGGTTGATCATCTGGAGGCCTTCCGGATGATGATGCTGCTTCACGGCGCTCCCGATGCCATTCTATGCCGGGCCTTCCCATCCACCTTGAAGGGAGCGGTGAGGAATTGGTACTCGGCTTTGAAATCGGGTACCATCTTTTCCTTCGATCAAATGAGCCACCAATTTGTGGCCCATTTTGTCAGCAGCCGACACCCCCGGAAGGGTTCGGAGTCCCTCATTAATATTAAGCAGAGGGAAGAGGAGTCCATTCGGGCCTACATCAATCGTTTCAACATCACGGCGCTGGAGGTCCGAAACTTGGACCAATCAGTCGCAATGGCCGCCCTGAAGGGTGGCCTTCAGAAGAATGACCTTTTGTTCTCCCTGGAGAAGAAGTACCCCAGGGATTTTACTGATTTGCTGGCTCGGGCTGAAGGATACGCCCGAGCGGAAGAAGCCTTCAAAATGAAGGATGAAGAGACAGCGAGGGAGTGGCAGGCGGGAGACTCGAGTAAGCCCGCAATCGAAAAAAGGCCAAGAGAAGTCCGATCGTGTTCTCGATCCCCTCCTGGGCACAAGCATGCCCATACTCCACCCCGGGTGCGCAGGCAGAGAAGCCCAGATTGCGGGGTTCGGTGGGGCTCCCCACCAGGGAGATTCCGTAACTACGCCCCCCTCAATGTCTCGAAAGCCCAGGTACTGATGGAGGTCAGGGAGCAGCTCCCTAGACCGGAGAGGATGCGCACGCACCCCGAGAAGCGCAACCCCAACAAGTTCTATCTCTACCACCGCGACCACGGCCACGACATGGAGGAATGCATCCAGCTCCGGGATGAGATCGAGGAGCTCATCCGACGAGGTTGACTCGACAGGTTCATCCGACGTAGCCCTGAGGGCAGAGGAGATCGGTCAAGGGCCCTTCCGCAACCTGAACCACCAAGAAGGGAGGAGCAACCCGGGGACCGGCCTCCCATCGGGACCATCGACTCCATCACCGAAGGGCCTCAAGGAGGAGTAGACCCCCGCAACCGTGAAACTCGAGAAACCTGTAAATGTATCACCTACGATTTCACCTTGAATCTAAATTCTTTTCTACTTGACGTGCTCTTCCCATTTGGCATGGATTTGTCACGACTGGATATAACCCCTTCAAATGCCTAAAACAAAGTCATGTTAGGAACAGGAAGAGAACCTCGTCCTAACATACCTAAAATGAAAGTCTGATTCTCTCAAGATCGGATTGGGGGAGAGGCCTTACAGCGCCCTAATGTGCCCCCACAACCATGTCAGGAACAGGAGGAGGACCTCGTCCTGACATGAGCAAAGTCAAAGACCCGGTTCTTTTAGAACGGATGGGGGGAGAGGCCTTACAGCGCCCTAATGTGCCCCCACAGCCATGTCAGGAACAGGAGGAGGACCTCGTCCTGACATGAGCAAAGTCAAAGGCCTGGTTCTTTTAGACCGGATGGGGGGAGAGACCTTACAGTGCCCTAATGTGCCCCCACAGCCATGTCAGGAACAGGAGGAGGACCTCATCCTGACATGAGCAAAGTCAAAGGCCCGGTTCTTTTAGACCGGATGGGGGGAGAGGCCTTACAGCTCCCTAACACGCCCCCATGGCCATGTCGGGAACGGGAGGAGAACCTTGCCCTGCCTTGAGCAACGTCGAAGGCCCAGACTCCTACGGGAGCTGGGCTCCGTCCGTGACTTCTGCAGCAAGGGAGACTCCGCCCAGACTCCTATGGGAGCCGGGCTCCGTTTGTGACTTCTGCAGCAAGGGAGACTCCGCTCGGACTCCTACGGGAGCCGGGCTCCGTCTGTGACTTCTGCAGCAAGGGAGACTCCGCCTGGACTCCTACAGGAGCCGGGCTCCGTCCGTGACTTCTGCAGTGAGGGAGACTCCGTCTGGACTCCTACGGGAGCTGGACTCCACCCACGACTTCTATGGTAAGGAAGACTCTGCCCGGACTCCTACGGGAGCTGGACCCCACCCCACGACTTCTGCAGCAAGGAAGACTCTGCCCGCCCTGGCAATGGCCCTTACGCACCCCCGCGGGAACGAGAGGAGAATCTCGTCCTGATGGTGACGAAACTCGGCCGCCCGACAAGATCGGATGAAGGAAAAAAGCCCCTCAGCAGCACCTCCACGCTCCTATGCAACCCCGCAAAAAGCGAGGGGAGGGCCCTCACTCTGAGAAGAGGAGAAAAATCAAAAACGAAGGATGACGAACTATGATGGAAACAGATGAAGGACGAACCACACCAAAGACCTAAAGAACCTCGTCCCAACAAAGATGGGGGGTTCCTACCAAACACCCCCGGCCTCTAAGAAGACTCCTGACACAGGTCAAGAAGACAGCGACGTCCCCAAAGTAATGTGGAGTCCGGACCGCCAAGCTCGGGCTTGCGGCCATGTACGATGAGGAAGGCAAGCTAACGCATCGACGACTGGGCACCTCCCAACGACGTCAACATCAGACAAGTCGAACAATAAGAAAAGTTCGACGGACGATAATTTAATACAACACACGGACGAGATAACACAAAACATCCTTTTCATTCCATTTCCGAAATACACACTACAAAGCTCGGAAGGCCAAGGAAAGAAAAGCAAAACGGCAAAAGCGGGACAAAATAACAAAAAGGAAAGTATATACATGAAAAGATGGAAGGATGAAAAGAGCTCTAAGGAGGCTCTGCTCCCTCCGACCTAGAGTTATCTGCTCCACCCCTCATCCAGGACTGCCTTAGATTTTCAATTTCTTCTTCTAGCTCCCCCCTTCTCTGCAGCGCATCCTGGAGCGCCCGACGAAGTCGCTGGCTCTCGGCCTCCGCCTCTCGATGCCTCTTCCTCAAGACCTCGGATTCTACCTCCGCGTCCGCGACGGCCCGCTGCTCGTATGCCAGTTGGATCTTCAATTGTTGCAGCTCGGCTGTTTTTTCCCCGAGGGCGACAGAAATCCCTTCGACGGTTCTTCTTAGGGACTGGAGCTCATCAGAATCTCGGGCGGAAGTAAGCTGAGCCCTGTTGGCCAGCTGCCTCTGGAGACGGACGACTTCGTCGGTCGCCGCCCTGAGTCTCCCTTTATATTCCTCCACCTGCCTGCGCCAGCTGGCCCGATGCACGTCGTGGCTCACCTCGGCATCCTGAAGCTGCCGCTGAAGGTCGGAGACCTTCTTCGACCACTGTTGGTCGCCGTCGGCCCGAGCCAAGAGCCAGGACGAACTTCCTCCCAGCTGGCCGATCTTCATCATCGCAGCTGACAGTTCCACCTTGAGGGCGCTAATCTTGATGGCCTGAGCCCAAATTCGGTCGCTAGCGCTCTTCTTGCATTCCTCGAGCTCCTTCGCGAAATCTGCCTTCCTCCGGCTATATTCCATGATCCCCTTCACGTGGAGATTCCGAAAGTGGGTGGCCTCTGCGGTGGCTTCAGAATGACCTTCTCTCAATCTGCGAAGCTCGCCTTCCATCTTCTTTGACTTCTTTGTCAAGTGAAGGACTTTCTTCTTCAGTCGCTGGATCGTCGACTTCAGCGAGATCCCCAGGGGCAGGGGAAGTGCTTCTGCAGGACACTGCCATCGAAAGGCAAAAGCGTCAAAGCATGACTCATCACAGGAAGAAAAGCAGAGAGAAGAAAGGGAGGGAGGAGAAGTCATCCACGATAAAAAATTCAACTTTATTGATTGGATAATTCTTGAAGATAAAAAAAAAAAGGAAAAGAAAAATTACGATGAAATAAAAATATAAGGTCGGAGGTCTCAGACCTCAGGGGCGGGGGTTGGAGAACTCAGTGTCCCCGTCAAGGGGGCTGCAATAGCAGTGGCGGCTGGCGAGGGACCGGCCTCGTCTTCGGACTCCTCGCCTAGGAAGCTGAGGTCGAGCTCCAAAAATTTTTTGGCCACCTTCTCTTGGCAGAGCTCGAACCCCTTGATGAACGCCTCCTGGCCGAATTGGACATTCAGGTCCCTCATCTCCGTGGAGGCCTTGAATTTCTCTACCGCAAGGACTCTGGCCTCCGAGACCAGGATCGAAATCTGGTCAGCCAAGTTGGCAACCTCGGCCTCCGCCTTTCTCGCCGACTCCTCCAAGGTCTGCCTCTCCTCCTCCCGGGCTTGTTTCTCTCTTTCCAGGGCCTCTTGGAGGGCGACTACTTCGGTCGTCTTTGCTTGGAGGCGAGCAACCTTGGCCCGACAGCGCTCCTCCACCTGTAGGATGTCCCTCCTCGCATGGTTCACCGCCTCGATATTGGCAAGGAGCTGGTGCCCAATCTGCAAGGATGGCTAGGGGATCAGAACAAAGGCCTAATAGCCAGGTAAATGAAGATTCACTTACCTCAAGGAAGGACCCCAAAGAGTCCCAGGCCCGCTGCTCAGGATCGGTGTGGTCGATCCTTTCGACGATGTCGGGCAGAATGCAGCCGTCGATCAACCGCCTGATCAGGTCCCTGTCATTGAAGGGATTCTCTGGCCCCTCTTCGGAGCAGAGGGACTCGTCAGCAACAGTTCGACGGCTACTCGCCCTGCAGGCCACCGACTTCCTTCTCTTCCCCCTCTCAGCTACGGGCGCCTCCATGGAACGGACCCTCGAAACAAAGGCCCCAGTCGGCAGACTCCTCGAGGAAGCCCGGGGAGCCATTGCCTCGGCATCCGAGGGAATGTCAATCGCTAGAGCCGCCTGGGCGGGTGCGGCCAAGCTCGAATCCTCCGCCCTGGCCCTCTTCGCCGATCCGGAGGTCACGACTCCCTTCCTTTTGTGGGCCCTGAGGCCCCTGACAAGCATCCGCACTGCTTCGGCATCCATTCCTTAAAAAAAAAAAAAAAAAAAGAAGAAGGAAAAGAAGTAAATCGATCAATCAAGAGTCAGAAATTGAAAAAAAAAAAGAGAGAGAAAGAGAAGAAAAGAAGAAAGAGAGGAGAAAAAGAGAGAGAAGGAAGAAGAGGTAAAAAAAGAGAAAGAAAAAGAAGAAAGGCAGGAAAAAAGAAGATAAAGGAAAGGATGAAATACTCGCAGGATCCTGGGGGCTCAGGCCAATGTTGAACAGAAATTGCTCCCTCAAAAGATTGAGAAAGGAAGGAGCGGAATAGGCAAGAAGCTTCCGGACAGCCTGGAGGTCATCCTCCCCCAGGCTGGGGGCCCGGCGGACAGAATCCCTCAGAGAGCCCCAAGGGGGCAGGCCCAGCCTCAGGGTCGGGCAGTGGACGAAGAGGTATTTCTCCTTCCAATTATGGATTGAAGAAGGGGCACCTTTCAGCAACCCCTTCTTGCCAAACTAGGGGGAGAAGTACCACCAGTCCTTCGCCGAAGGATGGCGCTTGAAAGTATAGAAGTGCCTAAACAGGGAGAGGGACGGTTGGACCTCGACTACGTGGCAAAGGGAGAGAAATCCTATCAAAAACCTAAAAGAATTCGAGGCCACAGAAGCCAAGGAGATGTCTAAGAAGCGGAAGAGGGCGACAACAAAGGATGGAAGCGGATGCCGGAGTCCGGCACGGAACGCCTCCTGATACAGGCAAAAACGATCGGATGGAGGAGTGCAAGCCCGGTCAGAAGGGCTAGGCAACTCCAGGTCATACTCCGGAGGAACTCCATACTGAACCCTTATCAGAAGGAGTTCCTCCAGAGTCAGGGAACATGGAATGGCGCCCGATGCAAAAATCGGGTGGAGCCCAGCCCCAGACGTAGGTTCGTCTACAGAGCAAGGGACCTGGGGGTTTGAGGCGGAAGAACTCCAGGAACTGCAGGGAGCGGAAGAGCCGGACGACATTTCGAGTAGCTTCGAATGAGGCCTCTAAAGATCCCGATGAAGATGGACAAGATGAGGGGCGAGAGGCCACAGGAAACTAACTCAGAGGAATACAAAAAATAATGGCAAAAAAGAGGTCCCTAAGCGGCGGGAAGAAAGATGAAGGTGCTGGAACTAACCTAGATCGCTCTGAGGGACCAGAGGGATGAAGACAGGGATGATTTGAAGGGCACCTACGGCTCGAGAAGATACCAACTGAAACAGGGCTCTCGAAGAGAAGGCAGACACTGTTAGAACTCTAAAACGGAATAGGGCCACTAAAGGTGGAAGGACGGGTTTAAATAGACCCTGAGATCCGGCGCCATGATGATCATGAATCTCCCCAGGCCAGCCCACGCCCGACACGTGTCCCACTCCCCCAGCGGGCGGCTAAAAGCGGCTGACAGATCGATAGAGCCATTATGGTGTCGTACCTGGGCCAGTGTACCGGTGGGAATTTCGAAGAGTCCCTTCGTATCGCTCCAATTCGAAAAGACTCCAGCACGTGCACATTTAATACCAAAATATCTGGGGACGGTCGTGCGCAGGATTCGAGGGGACAACTTCGGCTATGCCAGTCTCTCTGTACTTCCTTCATTCGAAATTCAAACTCGAAAGTAGGGGGACTGGTGTTGGGTATAGAATACCCACAGCCGAAGTTCTCAAGGAGGACTTCACCCGGACTCCTACGGGAGTCGGGCTCCATCGCCAACTTCAACTGCCGGTAAGCTCCGTCCGGACTCCAACGGGAGCTGGACCTCGCACCTGACTTTGATTGCAGGGGACTCCGCCCGGACTCCTACGGGAGCCGGGCTCTGCCCACGACTTCAACTTCGAGAGGACTCCGCCCGGACTCCCACGGGAGCCGGGCTCTGCCCACGACTCCGACCTCAAGGAGGACTCCGCCCGGACTCCTACGGGAGCTGGGCTCCGTTGCCAACTTCAACTGCCGGTAAGCTCCATCCAGACTCCTACGGGAGCCGGACTTCGCACCTGACTTTAATTGCAGGGGACTCCGCCCGGACTCCAATGGGAGCCGGGCTCCGCCCACGACTTCAACTCCGAGAGGACTCCGCCAGGACTCCTACGAGAGCTGGGCTCCGCCCACGACTTCAACTCCGAGAGGACTCTGCCCGGACTCCCACAGGAGCCGGGCTCCGCCCATGACTCCGACCTCAAGGAGGACTCCGCCCGGACTCCTACGGGAGCTGGGCTCCGTCGCCAACTTCAACTGTCGGTAAGCTCCGTCCGGACTCCTACGGGAGCCGGACTTCGCACCTGACTTTAATTGCAGGAGACTCCTCCCGGACTCCTACAGGAGCCAGGCTCTGCCCACGACTTCAACTTCGAGAGGACTCCACCCGGACTCCTACGGGAGCCGGGCTCCGCCCATGACTTCAACTCCGAGAGGACTCCGCCCGGACTCCCACAGGAGCCGGGCTCCGCCCATGACTCCGACCTCAAGGAGGACTCCGTCTTGAATCCTACGGGAGCCGGGCTCCGTCGCCAACTTCAACTGCCGGTAAGCTCCGTCCGGACTCCTACGGGAGCCGGACTTTGCACCTGACTTTAATTGCAGGGGACTCCGCCCGGACTCCTACGGGAGACGAGCTCCGCCCACGACTTCAACTCTGAGAGGACTCCGCTCGGACTCCTACGGGAGCCGGGCTCCGCCCACGACTTCAACTCTGAGAGGACTCCGCCCGGACTCCCACAGGAGCCGGGCTCCGCCCACGACTCCGACCTCAAAGAGGACTCCGCTCGGACTCCTACAGGAGCCGGGCTCCATCGCCAACTTCAACTGCCAGTAAGCTCCGTTCGGACTCCTACGGGAGCCAGACTTCGCACCTGACTTTAATTGCAGGAGACTCCGCCCTGACTCCCACGAGAGCCGAGCTCCGCCCATGACTTCAACTCCGAGAGGACTCTGCCCGGACTCCCATAGGAGCCAGGCTCCGCCCACGACTCCGACCTCAAGGAGGACTCCGCCCGGACTCCTACGGGAGCCGGGCGCCGTCGCCAACTTCAACTGTCGGTAAGCTCCGTCCGGACTCCTACGGGAGCCGGACTTCGCACCTGACTTTAATTGCAGGGGACTCCGCCCGGACTCCCACAGGAGCCGAGCTCCTCCCACGACTCCGACCTCAAGGAAGACTCCGCCCGGACTCCTATGGGAGCCGGGCTCCGTCGCCAACTTCAACTGCCGGTAAGCTCCATCCGGACTCCTACGGGAGCCGGACTTCGCACTTGACTTTAATTGCAGGGGACTCCGCCCTGACTCCCACGGGAGCCGGGCTCCGCCCACGACTTCAACTCCGAGAGGACTCCGCCCAGACTCCCATAGAAGCCAGGCTCCGCCCACGACTCTGACCTCAAGGAGGACTCCGTCCGGACTCCTACAGGAGCCAGGCTCCGTCGCCAACTTCAACTGCCGGTAAGCTCCGTTTGGACTCCTACGGGAGCCGGACTTCGCACCTGACTTTAATTGCAGGGGACTCCGCCCGGACTCCCACAGGAGCCGAGCTCCACCCACGACTCCGACCTCAAGGAGGACTCCGCCCGAACTCCTACGGGAGCCGGGCTCCGTCACCAACTTCAACTGTCGGTAAGCTCCGTCCGGACTCCTACGGGAGCCGGACTTCGCACTTGACTTTAATTGTAGGGGACTCCACCCGGACTCCTACGGGATCCGGGCTCCACCCACGACTTCAATCACAAGGAGGGCTTGCCCCACCAAGAGCGGGGAAAAAATTCCACTCGAAAAAGAAAAAGGGAGGAAGGATTAAAAAGGAAAGCGATGGGCTACGTCGGCGATGAATGGAAAACAAACAGCGTCAAAGATGCAGAGAACCCCATCTCAGCAAGGATTGGGGTTCTTGTCAAGAACCCCAGCTCCCAAGGAAGCTCTCAACGTAAGCCCGAGATGAGATGACTTCCTCAGGGTGACGGAAGCTCGGACCTCCGAGTCCGAGCCCTGGTGAGAGGCACCAAAACCCGAGCGACCCCAGACAAACCTGCGGCCACAAACGAAAAGGGTGGGTCGATACGATGGCAATCGGATACCTCCGAATGATGTGAAGGCCGAGAAAAAGCTCGGCAAGCGATAATTCAACACGTGAGTATAAGAAGTAGCAAAAATTTTCTTTCTCATATTATTCATCCAATATACATTATAGAGCCATTAAGGTGGAAGGAGAAGGATAACTGAAAGGCGAGCCGACGTGACAACCACCGGTAGCCTACGGACGACGTCAAAAAAAAAAAAAAAAAAAGAGAGAGAGGGAAAAGGGGAAAAAGAAGAAAAGAAGAGAAATAGAGAGAAGAGAATACAACAATAACAATGGTAAAGGAAAGAGCTTCGACAGACAATGATTCGATGCAAAGTGCGGACGAAGTAACAAAATCCTCTTCTCATTTTTCGATGAACAAGATGTACGTTACAAGACCCAGAGGGCCAAAAAAAGAAAACATTATTACAAAACTCAAAAGGGATACACCGGAGGCCACTTCAAGCTGTAGACTTCTCTTCCCGGTTCTGTCCTTCCCAGCAGCATTTTCCAGTACGTGTGATAGGCCTCTCGACTCTCGCCCCCCACCTCGTTCCACTCCATCTCCGAAATCCCAACCCTAAGGGGAAAGGATGGGATAGAATTCAGGGAGCAGCAAAGGCAATGGCAGCGACGACGACGACATGTTTCAAGAAGAACTGGGGTTACCCCGAAGGCAGCGATGGCGCCAGAGATATGCGCCACCACCGTGTGCTCCACGACAACCACCGTCCTAGGTGTTCCGGCAAGGTCGGCATGCACTACTTCCACCATCCCCGCAACAAGTTCTACTTCCCCACCGTCGGCGCCGACCACTTCTGGTCCCTCAGCTCCGACGGCATCAAGGATCCCGCCACGGCTTGTGACAATAGCTCTGCCCCCTTGATCGGTGTCGCCCCGTTCAACTACTCTGAAGTTCTTAGGCGGGATGCCTTCACTGGTTGTCCCCGTTATTAAACCCCTATTGTTGAAGAAATTCTCCCTCGAGCCCCCTTTAAGGCAACGGGAACCCGCGGCGGCAGTTTGATGATCGGAGAACTCGCAGACCGCTGTTCTCCTCCCCACACTCTTCCTAATCCGTGGCATCCTCTTGAGGTTGGCCTCCAGGGTGGAAGCCCCGGTGGGAGAACCCCTCGGAGAGACTCGGGGGACCGAAGACGGTGGAGGGCCGACGGAGATGGCAAAGACCGACGTAAAGGATGCTCGGAGTCGGAAAGGGCACCGCTGGAGTGGCTGTGTGGCTAGGCTCTCAGGCGGAAGAAAGACGTCGACCCTCAGGCAAAGTGAAGCCCCTGGAGGAAAGATGGGGGCTTAAATAGGCAACAGAGCCTGGCGCAGTTATGGTGGCAGATGTTCCTAGGCCAACCAGTACCCACCACGTGTCCCACTCACCGCGGCATAAGGTTGACCGTTCGCAGACTTTTATGGCGTGACGCATAGGATCACGTCCTGGTGGGAGTTTCGAAAAGACTTTTTGGGTCACCCTAATCAGAAAAAGGCTCCAGCATGCGCGCATTAAATGCCAAGATTTTCGAGGGCGGTCGTGTGCAGAATTCGAGGGGGCAACTTCGGCTGTGACAATCTTCCTGTACTTCATTCGAAATTCGAACTCGGAAGTAGGGGGACTGGTGTTGGGTATAAAATACCCTCAGCCGAAGTTCTCAATGAGATTGACCCTCCCAAGGCTCATCCGGCTTTCGACTGCAGATAGTATCTCTCCGGGCTTCTCCAATAGTCGGATTTCCGTAGTGCTGACTAAACTCCCCCGACGGACGAACTCTCACTGCACCACCCTAAACTGCAACATGAGTTCCCCCAGTCGTCTATCAAGCCGCCCCAAGTGCTCACTAAGCTCTGTCGCCAGCCGACCTCCTACGACCATCGGCTGCTCCCCAAATCCCTTCCAGACTCCTTCCAGCCAGGTTCAACTCCAATCCGAACTACCTCAGACCTCGCCAACAGCCGAACTTCACCAACGACAGATTTCTACAACTACCAGACTTCGTCCGGACTCCTACGGGAGCCGAGCCTCATCCCCAACTTCGATTGCAGGCAGATTTCAATCGGACTCCTACGGGAGCCAGACCTCATCCCCGACTCCAGCTACAGGCAGACTCCGTCCGGACTCCTACGAGAGCCAGACTTCATCCCCAACCTCAACTGCTGGAAGGCTCCGTCCGGACTCCTACGGGAGCCGAACCTCATCCTCAACTCCAACTGCAGGCGGACTCCGTCCGGACTCTTACGGGAGCCAGAGCTCATCCTCGACCTCGACTACAGGTAGACTCTGTCCAGACTCCTACGAGAGCCGGATCTTGTCCCAAACGTCGATTGCAGGTAGGCTTCGATCGGACTCCTACAGGAGCCAGATCTCATCTCCGACCCCAGCTACAGGCAGACTCCGTCCGGACTCCTATGGGAGCCAGACTTCATCCCCAACCTCAACTGCTGGAAAGCTTCATCCGGACTCCTACGGGAGCCGGATCTCATCCTCAACCTCAACTGTAGGCGGACTCCGTCCGGACTCCTACGGGAGCCGAACCTCGTCCTGAACTCCAACTGCAGGCGGACTCTGTCCGGACTCCTACGGGAGTCGGATCTCGCCCCCAACTTCGATTGCAGATAGACTCTGTCCGAACTCCTACGGGAGCCGGACCTCATCCCCAACTTCTACCGCTAGCGGACCTCATTCGGACTCCTACGGGAGCCGGACTCTACCCCCGACCCCGATCGCAGCCCGCCAGCAACATCCGAGTTCCTTTCAAATTGATAGCCACTTCTCTCCGTCGGGTGCCTCAACCGAGCTTCGACCGACAGGTCTGGACCCCCTGGCAGGCCACAGTAACGGCCACAACTCTACTCCACTCCCTGCGACGGCTTCCATGCGGCTCCATTACTCCCTGGCAGGCCGCAGTAATGGCCACGACTCTGCTCCACTTCTTGCGACGGCTTCCACGCGGCTCCATCACTCTCCGATAGGCTGCAGTAACGGCCACGATCCTGCCCCATTACTTGTGACGGATACGACGCAGGTCCTCCACCCTCTGGCAAGTCGCGACAACAGGCGCCGCTCCACTTTCCGCAACAGACTCCACGTGGCATGTCCCGCTGATGGCCATGATCCCACTCCACTACTCTCCTCAACTAATTCCTCCTGGCCCCGCGCAGCCCACGACGAGGCGGTTACGAACAATCGCTATCAATCCGTTGCTCCCCTTGCCTATAAAAAGGGACCCCAGATACGTTATTCTATAAGCTCTATTTTCTATCCCAAAACTTTGCTAAAATTTTCGTTCGAGCACTCCATTCTTGTTGAGGCAGAGAACTGACTTGAGCGTCGGAGGGTCTTGCCGAAGCAACCCCACCTCCGGTTGAGACTTCTTTTGCAGGTCCCGACGGCGACCGTGACTCCCTCGACTCCAGCTTCTCCGACGCAAGCAGATTTTTGCACCAATAAAAGAAATCAGTACCTTCACCAAGGTACTCTTTTTCTAAAAAGAATGTCAAGCAATTTTTGTTCTTTAGCAAGGTAGAAGTTATATCCCCTAGATTCTTTAGGATTACCTTATAAAATAATATATATAGGACCTGGATCCAAGCTAATCGGCCTGCAAATGCTTGACATAAACTAAATACTTTCCAACCTTAAGATAAGAGAATATCGACTTATGCCTAGTCCATATCTCATATGAAATTATTACGACTGATTAATTCAAAATTTAGTTCAGAATATAACAAGTAGTCTTAAAAGTATAACCTTAAATGAAGACTGGTAGACTTGTAAACCCCATCATGGATCAAACTTTGTCTAACAAAGTCGATTCCAACAGGAGAGAATCCTATTCTCTTCTAGATATGTCAAAACTTAGTTGAAATGCATTCTCCTCTTTGATTTGATCGAAGAATTTCAATGCTCTTCCAAATTTATTTCTCTACCTTATTTTGGACTTATTTGAATATTTCAAATAATTTAAATTTATGACAAATGTGTTCGTAGATCCAATACATCAGTATGTATCAGATTCAGAACATCATTGGGTCATTCACCTTTTCCAACAAAAAGTGACTTGGTCATCTTACTAAGGAGATAGGATTCATAGGTTGACAATGATTCATAATCATTGACTTCTAGAATTATCTCCTGTTGATTCTATTCTTATTTATATGATCGAGCCTAAGTTGCCAAAGGTAGGCTTTCATAACATTATCTATTTTAGAGAGTTTGTTTGATTTGTGTACAATACACTAACATGTTGTGACTATTCATAAATATTATTTCTTAATTGTCTACATGATTTTGACATCATTTATAATGATATCACAAAATCAGTAAGCAATAGTAATAATCACTAAAATGATATTATTAGAATTAAAAATAAGCTCGACGATTCTTAAAATCAAGATTGAAACATAACTTCCAACTCTAATGTTCAGAAACTTCTTGCTATTTTCAAACTTTCTACTATCTTAAAGTCATTGCAATAATTTGCATAGACTTCTGATATCTAATACTCAGGTAATGTCACAGATAGAAAAATCATAAGGTGTTATTATATAAGTATCTTATTCGGTAATCCTTTACTGATTTTTTTTCCTTTGCCTATTCAGATCAAGGGCTTCTGCCAGACTAGGTTAATCTTAGACTCTTTTGTCAGTTCGGACTCATTAGCTCAAGCATGATTTTTTGTATCTTTTTTTTCTTTCTCAAAAGATTATTTTCCAATTAAAGACACATCTTTAGAGGCATGAAAGAACTCCTTCAATATTTAAAGAATTTTCTCTCACTGAGCATTAACGAATTTATTACTAAATTCATGTTCTTCATTACTCTCAAAAATCTCACACAGTGATATGATCATTTGGCCACTTCTGATAAGTATCTTTGATTGCATCATATGTGTTGGATGTGAAAAATATTAGGTGCTAGATCCATAATCATATTTAGGATCCATTCATGCTCTAGAACTATTTATAACTTTCGATACCAATTATCGAAGTGGGTCCTATAAGTTAGTTACTATCAAACAGTGAATGGAGCAACGTACATCTAGCCATAACTGAAAGAAAAATACAAGACCTCTATGTTTATGAATTGATTAAGTCTAAAGACTTGAACTTTAGTCTAAAGGTTCTCTCACTATTTTATACGAATTGGTAGCCTCTACCTCCAATTCAAAGAATTACCTTAATTCTTTAGCGGGTACTAGAATCCACACAGACTGCATACAAGCCCGAAGATGGCTTGGTCAACCCATATGCATCTATGGATAGGTTCTCAATCAATTATTTTTTTAAATAATTTTTAGTAATTAATTTTACCTCAGATTTTATTTCAGTAGGCGATGGGCCTCCACTAAAAGTTTTGGTTAGGTCAAACTATTAACATGAACCTACTCAATATTTCTAACTAATGAATAATCAGGTCTAAAGATGGCTCGATCAATCCAACCATCATCAGATAGTATAATAGAGCCATCATATGATGAATGATAACTCCATCATTCAGAGAGAACACTAGATGGATGGCACCTGCAATGTCAATCAAAAATAATGGATGCATTATCATTCACCTTAATAGGAGGCTATGATCTAGTTATCCTTATAACTAGCTCATTTTAAGGACCTAATAATTTAGAGGATTTAAGAATCAGTTTAGAGAAGAGATGAGAAGAGATCAACCAATAAACCACAATCCTCCTACTGACTTCACCAAGTCATTGAATTGGATTAAGATCATGCTGGTCTAACTGACACCTAGATTAGTCACACTGATCAACCTTAATGACATGGGTTAACTCGAATCACTTAGTAGTCTAATCAAGACATAATTCACCAAATTGGTCAAGTAAGTGAGATCGATGGGAGGATCTGCTAAGCTTACCTTAGACATCATTGAAATAGCCAGATAAGCTGCTCCCAATTAAAAACCACCGATCAAAATGCCGAACTTACTTTAGACATCAATTGGTTAATTAGTTTCGATTTGACCAACCTAATGATTTGGATTCAACCTTTGAGCTATAATCAAAGTCTATTTGGTCTAATCAAAGATATGAAATTGATCATCTACAACTATTGTATTGATTCTAGAGAAACTCTGATTTTAATCTAATTCAATATTTGGTTAGATTTAATCAATTTCTCTAGTTAGTCCATTAACTCTTTGATTCTAATCTTAGGTCTAACCCAAATAAGAGGACTTGATCTAAGCTAACCCATGCCCTTATATTTTATACAAATGTCATTAGATCTTAAATCATAATTCTAGATCTAATCGATTCTATACTTAATTCTCATTTAAGTTTCGCATCAACATGGTTAAGATTTTGAAAAATAATTTTCATATGTAAATCATAAATTTTTTTTAAATCAAATCTAAATTTTTTATAATTTTTAATCAAAATAATTTTGATTAAATAAGATTAGATGTAACTAACTTCTTCGTAACTTGCATCACATACAACAACATCTAGGGTTTCAAGATCTAGGATTTTGCAAGAAAGTAAGTTTTCTCCTTTCACTTTTTTCTTTATGGGATCTAATCATATGGCATCCCTACATATCACAAGAGCACCTCATCGAATGAAAAGAGAGGGCCTTTAAATCCTTCCTGCTCGTATGATCAGACGGCCTGGTGATCAACCCAATCCAAGTACTTGCAAATCGGATCATCTAATCTCATCACATATCATATATGCATGAATTTAGATCTAATCTAAATCACATCAGATCTGATTATAATCTTAGATCATATCTAAATCAGATTATAAATATCACATGCATGATATAAAATCAAATTTTATCAAGGATCAGCACAAATTAGGACGACCTTTTCACAATAAGCGGTAAACCCTACAGCAGGACAACCTTATGTTAGTCTATGCGATCAACTATTAATTAAATTTAGATCAAAATATCACATATCAGATCTAAATAAAATTAAAATTTAGATTTAATATGTCATAAATCATGTCATCACGAACCTAGGCTCTAATACCACTGTTGGGATGCGTAGGCGATTTCATGTATGTATTTCGAAATTTTTTCAAAAAATTATAGTGAAAGATAATTAGATTAATCAAATTAATCTAATATATATATGATCTATTCATCAAATTAACCTACTTTAGGATCTATGACATATTATGTTGCATATGAAATCTGAAATAATCTGAAGATAAATTCAGCATACATGCATATGAGCAGTAGATCACATCTACTTCTAATATGAGTTCAGAACTCCATACTTGATCGTGGGTTGATGATCTTCATTACTGAGAGACATGATGAAAAAGATTCTTACTGGTTGCTCACAACCGCACATGCATCCAACCTCTACGCAAAATTTACTCGAAGCCCCAATATGATCGATCTTCTCTGGAGTGTTAGCTCGCATGAAGACCTTCTTCTTGGCTGATTTGGATACTTTTTTCAAATCTTTGGAACCTTTCCAGAGATTGAAGATGGATTTCTGAAGGAGATAAAAAGATGAAAGAAAGATGGAGAAGAAAATATTTTTTTTTTAATTTATTTTCTCCTTCCAAACCCTTAGAACAAAAAACCTGAAATTCAGATTTTTGCGCACACCCCAAGAGAAAGGACCCTCCTCTCTATCTTTCACATCATGAACCATGCCCAAACTTCTAACACATGAAGATATCTCTTCTGGTATCCTGCATACATAAAATAAACCACAAAAACCCCTTTTATAGGTATGTAAAGAGATGGAGTGAAGAGTCCCAATGATCCTGCACTCTTACAAGATTCTACCTCCCTTCATAATTCTACATCATAAAACATAACAAAAAAATATGGGACACCCCTTCTAATATTTTTTGATAGTAAGCTAATTCTCTAACTAATCTCTCACAAAATATCTCTTCAAAATGTCACACACAAAAGAAGAAATAAATTTATTGGCATAGAGAGGTTGATCTGGATGAGAACAGATTCTCCTGATAAAGAATATTTTAAAATTAAATTTTATAATCTTTATTTTATTAAAATCAAATAAAATTTGGATATGAGATAGATAAGAAAAAAAACTCTTTGATGTCAAAAAATCTCATACAAAATAATTTTGTGTGTGGAGATATATGACATGCAATCTGGGTTTGTGCAGGGAGAAGAGTCCTATTCCAATAAGGACTCTAAGTTTCCTTATTTGAATCCAAACCAAATCACGTCTGGTTTAGCCCAAATAAAATATATAAAATCTAATCTAATTAGATTTATAAATTTTTAATCAAATTTTAATCAAATTAGAAATTGATTAGATCAAAATCCTAATCAAATTAGGGATAATTCTACCTTAGTGATTAGATCATCTCATAACCTAATCGGATCAAACCTAATTGAATCCAATTCAATTAGATTTTATTTAATCCTCTTTGCTCAATCAAATTGAGCTAATTAGCAATCTAATTATTAATTAATCTTTTATTAATTTATTAATACTTGATGAATAAATTTATTATAGCTTTTATAGAAGATTAATCATCAATCAAATTGATGATTAAGCCCTTGAACGATTCTCAATCGTTGATCAGCCACATGATCAGTCAGAAACTTCTTTTGAGTGTGACCCCATAGGTTCAAACCTAAGTCGGTAGCATAAAAATAACTTTTTGAACCAATCGATGTAACCATTTAGTAATGATGATCCGACGTTCGGATAGATCAAATGATGACGAAGCAATATTCAAGAACCTATTGGCGTATGGTTATCGTATAATTCATCTCTTTGACTCTAATGCTCGAGGATGACTTAAGATTTAATTATCAATTCTAGATAAATCATCCACATTGTATTTCAATCTTTTTCAAATCCATCACATGGATTATCCAGATCTAGGTTTTGCTAAATTGAAATACACTGATGCATATCTCTTACTAATTCGGAGGGGTCAATCCTATCTTGACTCACGCACTGACTTGATAAGTATTTGACTGTATCCAAAAATTTTTTATTACTGAATTAGAAACTCAATTAGTCTGACATCAAAGTACAATGAGTTGCTTGTAAGTCACCGTGGTGATCTCAGATCGGAGGGACACTTATACACATACCCTTCGTGAGCTACCCTTGACAGCAGAGTGCTCCATAGTTGGTCACGTTCAGTGATAATGTACTCCTATATCTCACCTACACATTATACCAATATCTCTATACTATTTGGTTATAAGGACAACCAACGCATATGGCACACAATGACCTATACTTGATATTGCTATCGTCTAGTAATAGCATATCGTTTGGTCGTGAACCAATTTAAGGATTATGCGATAAATCCTCTTTTATCAATCAAAGTAGTTTTAAGAACTTCATCACAATATAGGAGTTCATTAGAAAATATATCCTTATGATAAAAAATATAAAATAATTTTTATTATTTATCAATTCATATACATTTATAATTAGCACAATCGTCAAATGATTGACTTTAGGACATAATTTCTAACAAACCACTAGGAAGAAAAAGTAATATCCCAAACCCTTTTGGGATACCCCATACACGAGCTTTCACAGACCTATCCTCTAACCTGTCCATCATATCATATCTCATTTGATGTGGTAAAATCAACTTTAGAGAGAATCTAATTTAAATTTCAGAAATTAAACCTTGTTTCTAAAGAAACAATAGTTGAACTAGTGATGTTCATGATGGATCAGACCATATCTCATACAGCGCTATTGCTCCTCACAGATATCCCATTGAGCTGAGGTGTATAAGGAGAATTTTATCATGAAATTATGCCATTCTCTTTACATAACCGATAAATTCTCTATTTGGTATTGCATCTTCGATTCAATCGAAGTACCTTTAAAAATTTTTTGAATTATCTTTTCTACTTCATATTTGAATTCTTTGAATCTTTCAAAATTTTCAAATTTGTATCTCACATATATATAACTATACCATGACTGTTCATCAGTAAAGAAGATGAAGTAGTGATAACCTTCTAGTCTGGCTCATCAAATGGGTCATGCACATAATATGTGTACTAGGATAATTTGCTCAAATAAATTCACAAATACATCATCATGCAAATAATAAAGAACTAAATCCAAAAGGTAATCATCGAGATTAGGTGCCCACAGCCATAGTGCAACTTTTGTGCCATTGCCGACTGAAAAGAGTCACTTCACCTTTTCTCAATCCTCTTTCTTCCTTGGACCCTATATTAAAGTGCGTAATATACACTAGAGTCTAGTGAAAAAGAAAAAATCATAAGATCAAATTTGAGCAATTCGACATACCTTCCAAAAGTGTGTCAATGTTCTTTAGGTTCTCAGGTATGTACCTCTGAACTTTTCAAGATTCTTTAGTTACCAGCATATTGACCAATTTAGTTAAAGTGCTATAATATTTATTTATATAATAGTTTCATAAACTATCTATATGAATCAGGAATTGCAAGATCAAATCCATTAGCAATCTCTTATGCATGGTCATGTCGAGCTTTTCAAACTCTTCAATGTCCTTGATCATCGATCATGGACAAACTGTTCATCACGCATCTCATGCACTATGCGACTCTGATCATCTCACTACTATTGCAAATGAATCAGCATGTCATTGGCAGTCTACATGTCCTTATGCATATATTAGATTTCATCAACTATGGAGTCCAATTTATAGCACCTAACTTAATTGTCAATGTCCAACCATTTGTCAAGTATAGCTCATTGACTATGGATTGGACAAGCTAATGACATTGTGTTAATCTGGTTAAGAACATAGCTTAATTTCTAAAAGCTAAGAACTATTCTTAGATTTTTGAGTCAAAATATGTAATTGATTTCTATTAAGAGATTGATATCTAAGATTTGAACTAGAGTGTTGGAAGCTAATAGAATTGACCATAGAGAGTAAAGATTTAATTAGATGATTGTACTTGTAACAGTTTGTTCTAGAAATTTTAAAAACAAACAAAGGCTCCGACTTATTTTTTGAGTCTCTCACACTCTTCGGGTGGAGAAACAAAAATTCTAACGCGATAAGTGATTCTAGTAGATGCTGTGATCTTATCGATGTACGTGAAGGAACCAGATCTAGGATTTCAGGATTAGATCTTGAAACTTTTTCGAGATCAGACAGCGAAAGACTAAAATAAATCAAAAATTTATCTCATAAAATTAGAGAATCCCTAGATCTAAGATTCTATTATATGATTATTACATGGTATTAAATCAAAAATTAAAATATAAAAAGTAAGAACTACATGTTGATCATATCAACATGTTTTTATACTACATCTAATGTATGTAAAATATAATAGATCAGATCTATTACTTTGCAAGTTAGATGTTCTAACTTTGTTGATTCGGGCTTGAGGTTGATGTTGTGAGCCGTACATACGTTCGGCCTCTAGAAGTCATCCACCGAGCCCATGAATCATGATTAGAAATCCTGTTCCAGAAAATCAGCACAGTATGCTAGTACTGCGCTGATCCTTCTTCGATGGTCGATCAGATGCCTCCTTCTTAATTTAGACTCTTCCAAAGATAAGAAGTAGGAGAAGGAGTTTTATATGAGATACCCTTAAAAAACTTACAGATGGAGGAAGGGAAGGGATGAACTCAGCAACTCTAGAAGAAGACCCTCTTCTTCTTCTCTTTGCTCTAACCCAGACACCTAGTATTGTGTCTATTAGATCTCCACGCCCCAAGACTCTTTCTCCTTGATTTTTAGATGCCCCAAAAATATCTCAATCCTCTATGTTTCAAAAAAATTTCATGAAAAAATTTATTTTAAATAGAGAGATATGAAGAGTCCTTGTCTAGGTCAAATACCTAGTCAAGGGTTATCCAAACAAGGCAAGACAAGGGGCACCCAACTCTTGGGCATCCCCTCCTTCTTTTTCTACCATGGATCCCCAGCAAAGGGCACATATTATGTGCTATAAAAGCAATAAAAATTTCAAAAAAATTCTGGATAAAATCAGTGCCATAAGAAAAGAGGTTTGGTTTCCAAAAACTCTATCTCATAGAATTTGAAATCCAAACTGATTCCGACTTTGACTTAATCCACAACCACATTCCATATAAGAGAGAAAGAGAGGAGAGTTTTGGGCATACGTGAAGACCTGGAAGAGAGGGTTTTGTCACACAAAATAAGAGAGAGTAGGCATGGGATAAGAGAGAGTGGGCATGGGGGGCTAAGGTGGCGCAAGATGGAATCCTAGTCTTACTAGGATTCAATCTATGACTTGTTCAAATTTGATTTCTCAAATCAAATCAAACCAAAATAAAATCAACCTAATTAAAATAGATCTTAACCCAATTAAGAGTCTAATTTAATCAGATTAAATTAGATTTAAATCTGATTTAAGTTTTTAATCAAATTAGAAATTAGGTTGACCCATGTCCTATTTGAACTAGGACTAGTTTTTCCTTGCACTTGGCTTATCCAATAAACTGATTGGACTTGATCCAATCAAGCCAAAACCAAATCTAATTAAATTATATTTAATTAGACTTAATCTCAATCCTTTAGCTTAATCAAATTAAGCTAATTAGCAATCGAATTGCTAATCGATCCTCCTGCAACACTTGCACTAGGTTAAATGTCAATCGTATTGATCGTTTAATCCTAGAACAATTCTTAATCATTGATCAACCATCCGATCAAATCATGAACTTTAATTTGTGTGGCCTCATAGATTCGAACCTAAGTCAGTAGCACAGAAATAAATTTTTGTATCAATCAAAGTGATCATCTAGCAATGGTACTCGATGGCCGGATAGGTCGAATGTGTAGAATAACATCCTTAGAACCCATGCGGATATAGTTTTCATATAATTCATCCCCTTGACCAAAATGCTCATAGGACATCTCAGAGTTCAACTGTCAACTCTGATTAGGTTGTCCACATTGTATTTCAAAATATCAAATCCATCTGATGGATTATCCTGGTCAAGATTTTGCTAAATTAAAATACAGTGACTCATTCTTCTCCAACTCTTAGAGTGATCAATCCCATCTTGATCACACTCTGACTTCGCAAGTACTTGACTGTGCCCAGAAGCCTTCCATCACTGAATTAGAAATTTAGTTAGTCCAGTACCAAAGCATAGTGAGTTGCTTGCAAGTCACTGAGGCGATCTCAGGTATAAGGGACACTTATACCTATATCCCATCAAAGACATTCTTAATAGCAGAATGCTCTGGAGTTAGTCACGTTCAATGATGATGTACATTTAGATCTCATCTGTATGCCATACCAGTGTCTCCACACTCCTTGGTTAAGAGGACAACCAACCCATATGGCCTACAGTGATCTATGCTCGATAGAAGCTGTCGTCCTTATTAACAGCCTATATTTGATCGTGAATAGTTTTAAGAACTAATCGATAAATTCTCTCTTTATCGAACCTAAATAGTCCTAAGGACTTCATCACAACAACGAAGTTTATTAGAAGATAAAAAACTTATGATGAAAATATCAAAAATATATTTTATTTATTAATAATTTGATTACAATACTTGGTTGCTCAATCGTCAATAGGCTGTGATGATTGGCATTTGGGACATATTTTCCAACAACTCCCACTTATCCTAAAGCCACTCGGCACAGTATCTAATACTCATCTTCGACTTGTGGTTATCAAACTCTTTTATCATCAGGGCTTTAGTGAAGGGGTCGGCTAGGTTCTCCTTTCCATCGATCTTCTGAAGGTCGATGTCACCTCGATCTACGATCTTTCAGATCAGGTGGAAGCGGCACAAAATATGCTTCATCCGCTGGTGTGCTTTGGGTTCTTTGCCTGAGCTATGGCACCAGTACTGTCGCAATAGAGCAGGACCGGACCATCGAGGGAGGGTGCTACTCTGAGCTCGATGATGAATATCCTCCACCACATAGCTTCTTTCACGGCATCCGATGCTGCGATGTACTCCGTCACACAAACAGAGTCTGTCACAGTATGCTGCTTGGAACTCTTCTAGCAGATGGCTCCACCATTCAGAGTAAAGATATAATCTGACATGCTTCTACTATCATCATAGTCAGATTGAAAGCTGGAGTCTGTGAACCCCATAAGTTTCAGATCTGACTCACCAAAAATCAACCATTGGTCTTTAGTATTTCTCAAATACTTAAGGATGGCTTTAACCACTTTCTAATGATTTTCTCCAGGATCAGATTGGTATCTACTCACTACTCCTAGTGAGTATGCCACATTGAACCTTGTACATGTCATGGTGTACATGATAAATCCCACGGTCGAAGCATATGAGACTCTACTCATACGCTCTCTCTCTTTAGGAGTTATCAAACAATCCTTCTTAGAGAGAAAAATTTCATGGCCTATCGGTAGATAGCCCTTCATAGAATTCTCCATGCTGAACCTCTTCAGCACAGTGTCTATGTACGTGGATTGAGATAACCCAAGCATCCTTTTAGATCTATCCCATAGATCTTCATCCCTAGGATGTAGGATGCTTCACCTAAGTCCTTCATGGAGAACTACGATGACAATCAAACTTTTATTCCCTGTAGTGTGGGGATGTCATTCTCGATTAAGAGAATGTCATCCACATACAAGATAAAGAATATCACAACTGGACCATTTGCCCATTTATAGATGCAGGGCTCTTCTCCATTCTTAATGAAGCCATACGTTTTGATCACCTTATCAAAATATATGTTCCAACTCCGAGAAGCTTGCTTCAATCTATAAATGGATCTCTGAAGCTTGCACACCTTGGACTCATCTGTGGATATAAACCCCTCAGGTTGTATCATATACACCTCTTCAGTCAGCTCTCCATTCAGAAAAGCTGTCTTTACATCCATCTGTCAGATCTCATAATCCAGATGGGCAGCTATTGCAAGCATTATCCGAATGGATTTAAGCATTATCATAGGGAAGAACGTCTCGTCATAGTTAATACCATAACGTTGACGATACCCCATGACAACCAGACGGGCTTTATAGATCTCCACCTTTCCGTCTGCGCTCCTCTTCCTTTTGAAGATCTATTTACATTCAATGGGTTTAACCCCTTCAGGTGGGTCAACCAATGTCCATACATCATTGACCTTCATAGACTCCATTTTGGATTGCATGGCTTTAAGCCATTTCTTAGAATCAGATCTCTACATTGCATCCATATAGGTGATCAGATCCTCATCATTCTCATTGAGTTCGATGGGATCACCGTTCTGGATCAAGAAACCGTAATATCTGTCCAGCTAATGCGGTACTCTATCAGATCATCTTAATGGTGCAGGTACATTGGGCTTCGGATCTGATCTAATCAAATCTGACTCAGATTCAGCTATTGGTGTCGGTCTTTCTACCTATTGAACTTCATCAAGTTCAACCTTAGAGGAAACGGTTCCTTCACCAAGGAACTCCTTTTCTAAAAAGGTTGCCTTAAGGCTGACGAACATCTTTTGTTCATCAGCATGGTAGAAACAATATTCTTTAGTCTCTTTGGGGTACCCTATGAATGTGCATTTGTCAGACCTAGGTCCAAGTTTATCTGTAACTAACCGTTTGACATAGGCCGAGCACCTCCAAACCCTTAGGTGTGAAAGTGCTGGCTTACGCCCTATCCATATCTCATATGAAGTCTTAATTACAGACTTACTTGGAACCCTATTTAACAGATAATAGGTCGATTCGAGTGCATATCCCTAGAAGGATATTGGCAAGCTGGCAAAATCCATCATGAATCGAACCATGTCTAACAGAATCTGATTTCTCCTTTCAGATACACCATTATGCTGTGGTGTTTCTGGAGGAGTCCATTGGGAGAGAATCTCATTCTCTCCTAGATATGTGAGAAACTCACTAGAAAGGTATTTTCCTCCTCGATCAGATCGAAGAGTTTTAATACTCTTCTTAATTTATTTTTCTACTTTATTTCGGAATTATTTGAACATTTCAAATGAATCCGACTTGTATTTCATTAGATAGACATATCCATATCTGGATAGATCATCTGTAAAAGTGATGAAGTAAAAATATCCATCTCTAACACTTGTGCTTATGGGCCCGCATACATCAGTATGTACTAGGCCCAAGAGCTCAGTAGCTCTCTCACCTTTTCCAGTAAAAGATGACTTGGTCTTTTTATCAAGAAGACAGGACTCACAGGTTGAAAGTGATTCACAATCATTGACTTCAAGGATTCCATCTTGAGTCAACCTGTTTATCCTGTTTTTGTTTATATGACCTAGCCTACAGTGCCATAAGTAGATATCTGATACACTGTCTAATCTAGGGTGCTTGCCAGTAGAATAGACTACGTTAACAGGTTATGATAATATATACACACCATTGTTCAAATATCCACAAAAAATAGTAACACCATTCATAATGATATTACAAACTTATTTCTTTATTAAAATTTTATAATCATTTTTGGCCAGAAGGTCTACAAAAATAATATTTAAAAAGAAACTGGGATAGAAATATCAATCATTAAAAACAATGGTATGGGACTCAAATATAAGTTTCAAGATTCTTAATGTTAGAACTGGAACTGGTCTTCCATCTCCAACGTTAAGGAACCTCTCACCTTGCTCGAATCTCCTACTGACCTGCAACCCCTGCAACGAATTGCAAATATGGTAAGGGCTACATGTATCCAATACCCAGTCAGTAATATCACAAATAGAGAAATTGCAAGGAGTTATGATATAAATATCTTGCCCAGCAACAGCTTGCTTCTTTCTCTGTCTGTTCGGGTCCAGGGAGGCAATGTACTGAGGACAGTTCCTCTTCTAGTGCCCCCATTTCTTGCAAAAGAAATATTCAGCTTGACTCTTATCGAGCTTGATCTTTCTAGTCTGGCCCTGTACTGATGTCCCAGCCTGAACTTGCACCTTCTTCACTTTCTTTTTCTTGTTCTTCTTCCCTTTCTTAAAAGGTCAAGAACCAGAAGATGAACCTCCCACTAAGTTCACCGACTCCTTGTGGAGTTGGTGATCCTTCTCAAAGTTCTAAAGCAACCCTAGTAACCCGTGGTAGTTTACTTCAGGCTTTGTCATTCTATAATGAGTGAGGAATGGGAGATAAGACTTGGACAGCGAGTTCAGTATTGCATCTTTCCTAAGCTGATCATGTAAGGAAAAGCCAAGCTTGCTCAAATGCTCCATCAGCTTGATCATGTATAATACATGATCAGTGACAGAGGCACTATCCCGCATTTTGGCGTTGAAGATGGCATAACTAGTCTTGTACCTCTCCACATCATCGGGTGTGTCGAAGGCATCCTCCAACACTTCAAGCATGTCCTTTGGCTGAGTCGTCTCAAATCTGTGACTGAACTCGTCGCACATGGTAGCTAGCATGATGCAGCGCACCATGGTCCGATCACTGAGCCACTTCTAGTAAGTATCTCTGACTGTTTCACGTGCATTGGCAGCTGGCTCCTCAAGTGTAGGATCCGTTATCACATATAGGATCCGTTCATGCTCTAGGACTATCTTCAACTTTCGGTACCAGCTATCGAAGTTGGTCCCACCAACTTATCATTGTCCAATAATGATCGTAATGATAGGGAAGTGGCCATATCTGTACAAAAAAAAATCATAACTTAATTAGTAATTGATTCATTAAACTTAAAGATTTAGACTTTAATCAAAAGGTTTCTCCCACTATTTTATTCAAATTGGTAGCTTCAACCTCCAATTCGAAGAATTACCCTAATTTCTTAGTGGGTACTAGAATCCACTTAGACTGCACACAAGCCCAACTTTGGTTGGCCAACCTACGTACATCTAAGGGTAGGTTCATAACCAATTATTTTTCTAAATAATTTTTAGTAATTTAAATTTTATCTTAATCCCTAATCAGTAGGCTTTGGCCTCCACTAAAAAGGTCTGGTTAGGTCCAACCATTAACATGACCATACTTGGCCCATCTAGCCAATGAATGATTAGGCCCAACTTTGGTTGGCTAACATAACAACCATTTAGAAAGATGCAGTCAAGAAATCATATTATGAATGATAATTCTATCAGCCGATAAGCACCAGGCCTTTGGGCCTCCAATGATTATCCAACTGATAGACCTATTATCATCCACTTAATGGGAGGCTATGATCTAGTTATCACCATAACTATTTTATTTTAAGGACCTAATAATTTTAGAAGATTTAATTGATTTAGAGGAAGAGGTCAGATGAATCAGCTTATCATGATTCTCCCACTGGCTTCACCAAGTTAGCTTAAAGGAGACCATTAAAAGGGCTAGTCTAGGAGCACCTAAATCAATCACACTGATTTACCTAGTTGACATAGATCAGCTCGAATAGTCAAGTGATCCGATCAAAATATAATTTCACCAAGAGGCTAGGTAAGTTCGATCGGAGGGAGGGTCTGCCAAAGCTTGTCTTAGACACCATAAAAAATGATCAGGTAAGCGGACTGCCAATTAAAAACCATCGATCTGATTTATCTTAGATACCAACTGGTTTAATTAATTTCGATTAGATCAACCAACAGTTCGTGCTAGACTGCTTAGCTAAGAATCAAGTCCATTTGGTTTTGTTAAAGACATGGACTGGACCAACTACAACTATTATAATAGATCTAGAGAATCTTTGACTTAATCTAAGACAACAATTGATTAGATTTAGTCAATTCTCTAATTAAGTCCATCTTTAACCTAACCTTAGGTCTAACCCAATTAATGGACCTAATTTCTACTAACCCATAACCCAATGTGTTATCGTTTGTGTCTTAAGTTCTTCAATTCACAATCCTAGGACCTAATCAAATAACTTCTTAATTCTCAATTAAGTTTGGGGTTCGACTTTTCGAAAATAATTTTTATATTTGTAAAATATTTTTACAACATGATTCTACCAACCAAGTTGCATGTTTGATTCATAATCAAAATACAAGTGAAATAAGCATGAAACTACTTTAGATCTAATCTAAATTGGTTTATGTAATTAAAATAATTTCAACTTTAAACTGTGCAAATTTTCCAAACAAATATGTGATGGTTCTTTGCACAAAAATTATTAACAAAGAGATTTTATTTTAGATTTAAATACTTTTAAAATCTAATAAATCATAAATTTAATCTAGATTACATCTAACAAATTTATGATTAAAGATAGATCTACACGAACTAGGACAACTTTTGCACTGTAAGTGGTAAACCTTACAGCAGGACAACCTACAATTCATGATTGATCTAAAAATTTTAATTTCAGATTTAACAATCAGATTATAGATTAGATCTAATCTAAAAAATAATCTAAGCATGTATAAATAATCATGTAATAAATAATCTGGGCTCTGATACCAATTGAAGGAACCAAATCTAGAGTTTCAGGGTTAGATCTTGAAACTTTTTTAAGATCAAGTAGCGGAAGATTAAAATAAAATAAAAATTTATCTCATAAAATCAGAGAATATCTAGATCTAAGATCTTATTACATGATTATTATATGATATTAAATCAAAAATTAAAATATAAAAATCAAGAACTACATGTTGATCATATCAACATGTTTCTATACTACATCTAATGTATGTAAAATATAATAGATCAGATCTATTACCTTGCAAGTTAGACGTTCTAACTTTACTGATCCGAGTTTGAGGATGATGTTACGAGCTGCACATACGTCTGACCTCTAGGAGTCGTCCACACGAGCCCATGAATCATGATCAAAAGTTCTGGTCCAGAAAATCAGCACAGTATGCTAGTACTGCGCTGATCCTTCTTCGATGGTCGATCAGATGCCTTTTTCTTCTTGATTTGGACTCTTCCAAAGATGAGAAGTAGGAGAAGGAGTTTTAGATGAGATACTCTCAGAAAACTTATAGATGGAGGAAGGGAAGGGATGAGCCTAACAACTCTAGAAGAAGACCCTCTTCTTCTTCTCTTTGCTCTAACCCAGACACCTAGTTTTGTGTCTATTAGATCTCCATGCCCCAAGACTCTTTCTCCTTAATTTTTGAATGGCCCAAAGGTATCTCAATGCTCTATGTTTCATAAAAATTTATGAAGAAATTCATTTTAAATAGAGAGATATGAGGAGTCCTTGTCTAGGTCAAATACCTAGTCAAGGATTATCCAAACAAGGCAAGACAAGGGGCGCCCAACTCTTGGGCGTCCCCTCCTTTTTCTATTGTGGACCATCAGAAAAAGGCACATATTATGTGCCATAAAAATCACAAAATTTTAAAAAAAAAATGGATAAAATCAGTGCCATAAGGAAAGAGTTTTGATTTTCTAAAACTCTATCTCATAGAATTTGAAATCCAAACTGATTCCTACTTTGACTTGATCCACAACCATATTCCATGTAATAGAGAAAGAGAGGAGAGTTTTAGGCATGCGTGAAGATCTGGGAGAGAGGATTTTATCACATAAAATAAGAGAGAGTGGGCATGGGATAAGAGAGAGTGGGTGTGGTGGGCTAAGGTGGCACAAGGTGGAATCCTAGTCTTACTAGGATTCAATCTATGACTTATTCAAATTTGGTTTCTCAAACCAAATCAAATCAAAACCAAATCAACCTAATTAAAATAGATCTTAACCCAATTAAGAGTATAATTTAATCAGATTAAATTAGATTTAAATCTGATTTAATTTTCTAATCAAATTGAAAATTAGGTTGACCCAAGTCTTATTTGAACTAGGATTAGTTTTTCCTTGCACTTGGGTTATCCAATAAACTGATTGGATTTTATCCAATCAAGCCCAAACTAAATTTAATTTAATTATATTTAATTAGATTTAATCTCAATCACTTAGCTTAATCAAATTAAGTCAATTAGCAATCAAATTGCTAATCGATCCTCCTGCAATACTTGCACTAGGTTAAATGTCAATCGTATTGATCGTTTAACCCTAGAATGATTCTTAATCGTTGATCAACCATCTGATCGGATCATAAATTTTACTATGTGTGACCTCATAGGTCCGAACTTAAGTTGATAGTATAGAAATAAATTTTTATACCAATCGAAGTGATCATCTAGCAATGGTACCCGATGGTCGGATAGGTCGAATGTATAGAATAACATCCTTAGAACCCATGCGGATATAGTTTCCATATAATTCATCTCCTTGACCAAAATGCTTATAGGATACCTCAGAGTTCAACTGTCAACTCTGATCAGGTTGTCCACATTGTATTTCAAAATATCAAATCCATCTGATGGATTACCCTGGCCAAGATTTTGCTAAATTGAAATACAGCGACTCATTCTTCTCCAACTCTTGGAGTGGTCAATCCCATCTTTATCACACTCTGACTTCACAAGTACTTGACTATGCCTAGAAGCTTTCCATCACTGAATTAAAAATTCAGTTAGTCTAGTACCAAAGCACAGTGAGTTGCTTGCAAGTCACTGAGGCAATCTAAGGTCTAAGGGACACTTATACCTATATCCCATCAGAGACATTCTCGACAGCAGAATGCTCTGGAGTTGGTCATGTTCAATGATGATGTACCTTTAGATCTCACCTGTATGTCATACCAGTATCTTCACACTCCTTGGTTAAGAGGACAACCAACCCATATGGCCTACAGCGACCTATGCTCAATAGAAGCTATCATCCTTATTAACAGCCTATTATTTGGTTGTGAATAGTTGTAAGGACTAATCGATAAATCCTCTCTTTATCGAACCTAAATAGTCCTAAGGACTTCATCACAACAACGGAGTTCATTAGAAGATGAAAAACTTGTGATGAAAATATCAAAATTATATTTTATTTATTAACAAATCAATTATAATATTTGGTTGCTCAACTGTCAACAGACTGACGATTGGCATTTGGGACATATTTCTCAATAGTATGGCACCTCACTTAATAGTTATTAGTGACACGTATATCAATACGTGGGCAACTCTTTTTTCAGATGCTTCTCTAAGCATGTTGTAGTGATTTTGTCTCTAAGTTCTGTGGCCTCATCTAGTTGTTATTGGCATATTTCTTAATTAAGTCCGATCTACCATTCACTAGCGAGTGCAAAACTGTCATTGGATCCATCACCTAACAGTTATTAGGCCCAACCCCATCTTTATCTCGGAGCATCTAATACTAATAGAGTGGTTGTGCCTTCCCGATGCAACCAAACCACTGTAACCAGCCAAGAACAATCAACGTCAGAAAAGGCACCCACATCTCTACAATGGTGGAAGACCAGTAGACTTAATATTTAGTAAAAAAATTTAGGTTCAGATCTCTTCTAATTAGTCACTTACATCTGATGTAATGATTAATATGGTTTAGGTCAGTATATTTCATGTCTGACCAACCTAGTCGGCATGGATGAACTCAGATCAACAAGTAACCTAATACAAAACATAATCTCCCAAAATGGCCAAGTAAGTGAAGATGAGTAGGGGTCCCCCCGTTGCTTTTCTTAGACACCAATAATTGGTCAGGTTAGACAATAGAACCAATTAAAGAATCACTATCTAAGACTTATTTTAGACACCAATTTGGTTGATTAGAATCAATTAGGTTAACCTATAAATCTGAACTCGAACCACTGAGTCAAATTCGATCTTGATTTAATCAATTCATATCACATGTGAATCAATTTGATGAATTACAACTAAATTTAATTTTGAGCCCCTTTGACCTAATCCCAACCAACTCTCGATTAAGTTTGATCAACTGCTCAAAATCAAAAAAGATTCTAACCTGATCTAATCAATGACCCTAATTGTAGTTTAGTTTCTAAACCTAATTTGTTCAATCCATACCCGAAGCTCATATTTTATGCATTAAAATTTAGATCTTAAATTCATAATTTTAGATCTTATAATTTTGAATATTAATTCTCAATTAAGTATATTATGTATATGGATTTAAGTTTAGATCTTGAAATAATTTTTGACCTAAATAATTTGTATTGTATCTCATATAATTTTACTGTCTGCAGAATCGAGTCGACTCATCCTGATATATAAATCGACTTGTCACAGTGAATCGACACAACACAGAGACAAACAGAAATCTATAAACCTAACCTGCACATTTAAGTCGGCTCATCAGTAAATGAGCCGACCTACCAGAATCTTGAGTTGACTCCAACAAAATAAGTCAACTCTCCAAGCACTTGAGTCAATCCAATTAAGAATCGAGTCAACTCCATAGGTATGTCAATCATAGTTTCATGGTTTCATATACACAGAACCTAAGATTTTGGATTTAAGATTTTACAGAAATTAAGTTTTAGATCGTGTGTCAAAATAATATATCACATATAATATTTAGCAATCTAAAACATATAAAAATACATACATAATTTGATTTAAATCTTAAAATATGTAATATGTATAATTTTTCGATCGCTGTTCATCTTCACAGAAAACATCACAGTCAGCACCCCTATATGTCATAAGAGAAATTCATCGAATGGGCAAGAAAGGGACTTTAATCCCTTTATCTTCTTATGACCGGACGGCCATGGTGATTATCCCAATTTGATTACTAAGCTATTAAGAGATTAATCTAACATATCACATATGTAATCAATTAAAAATTAAATCTAATTATCTTTCACATGTCAAATATATGAACAATAATTTTGAATCTATGCATGTAGAAAAAATTTCAGCAATCATACTAGATCCAAATTAAACCCCAACTAATATATTCAAATCTAAAACTAATTTTATATTTGAATAATTTATAATTTATTTTAGATCTAAAATAATTTTAGATCCAAAATAATCCTATAATCACATTACAATATGTAAAAAATTTAAATCTAACATTAATTGATGTTCTACATCGTTCTAGGACAACCATTCAGCATAACAGGATTTACCAGGGCAATCTTATTTCAGAATAATATTAATCATTTAACTAACCTTCAGATCTGATTTCTATAAATCAGATTTTAGATCTGAGGGGTTTCATGTTTGTATCAGAACCTATGCTCTGATATCACTATTAGAAAATACTATGGTTTCATATGTGTAGTTTAAAATTTTTTAAAAATTTATGCAGTGAAAATAAATAAATTAAAATATTTTTAATTTAAAATATATACCAAAATTGATCTAAAAATTATACTTAGGATCTTGACACAAGCATGCTACCTTGATCTAAAATCTGAAAAGAAAATCAAACCTCAGCAAAATAAAATTGGAGATCAAACCTCCATATTTTCAGATCCTACAGATGTCCGAGATTTCGATCACAGTCGTGCATACATCCAATCTCTACTGATATCCACACAGAGATATCTGATCGAAGTATCGAGATCATCGATATGCTAGCACCTTGCAGATCTCACTCCTTAGTCTTGGATCTACATCTCTTCTTCTAGATCTCGAAGAAGAAGATCGCTATGCGAACTCTTTTGCGCAGATCCGTCGGGTTCTGAACTAGATTACCAAGAAGGAAAAAAGAATCTTTCTTCTTCTCTTCTTCTCTCTCTTTTTCTCTCTTAGATCTGATCACCATTAGATCTTAGGCTTGGAGATGTTAGGAAGAAAGGAGTGTGGGTGTGGAGATGGTTTTGATGTCCTAAAGAAGCCTTTTTCTACTTCACGCCAATAACTCACACCCCCTTTATTTTTTGTTGCACACCTCCTTGTAATCCCACTCCTAACCTTTTCCTAAGGCCCTAATAGATCAAATCTTATTTGATCTTAGGCATTCAAATCCAAAGGGAGGGATTAGATAAGTTGAGATTAGGTTGTGCGGTAAGAAAAGAAACTCCCATATAAAATAGCGTACGCCCCTTCTCTTCCCAAAATTTTATGGCACAAAATTAAGGTCCAAAAACCTTTCCTTTTAGACATTATCTCTTTCTTAGTTTGAATCAAATTCAAATAGAAAGAGAGAACGAAATAAGGAAAGATACACATATAGGAAGGGCACCCTATTTCTTTCACGTACATGAACGTGTGGCTCTCCTTTTCTCAATTTTTTTGTCACATAAAAAATCAGCTCCCACACTCAAATAAAAAAAATCAGCAAGAAAGAGAATCCCAGATAAGATGGAGCGCCAATAGTTGGCGCCCCTTTCCTTCATGTGAGAAAAAATAAAGGGGGTGCATCTTCATGCACTCCCTTTCCTTCTCTATGTAAAAATTGGAGAGAGAGTCTCAAAAAACTTGGGCTCTCTGAGTCATGGTTCATCTGGTTCAAATTTAATCTCAATCAGATTCAGATCAAGTCTGAATCGAGTCGAATTCGAAAGACTGTCATGCTTGATCCAATCAAACTTGAAATTCAAATTTGATTTAAATAATTAAATCTAATTAATATTAAATTAAATTAAGTCTAATTAAATTAAATCTGATTTTAATTAATTAAGATTTAATCTATCATTTAATTAATTCTAATAAAATTATAACTTTTATAATTAAGTCCCTACGCTAACAATTAGCAGCTGCCAAAACTGTAATGCTTACAAATTAGCAGTTTCTAAAATTCAAACTATCAATCTAATTGATAATTCAAATATGATCCAAGCTATTGCTTAGGTTATACTTCTTTTGTGTGTGACCCCTTAGGTTCTGTTCTATCTGATAATGAGATATACCGTGATCTCTATCATAGTATCATCGAAACTTCTTTCAATGGATTGAAACAATTCTAACTCACCTCAACAAGGATCGTTGATCCAAAAATGATCCTAGTGAGTTCTCACTATCCACTAATGATGTCCGCAGCCTATAGTAGCAACTTAGCAGAATAGAAAAGATGAACCCCTAGGTGCAGTTATCGTGTAATATAATTTCTCTATTGTAAGTTCTGACTAGATGGAGGTCATAGAGTACTCATCAAACTCCATCGTCAGTCATATGCTAGATTGGCTTGACTCGAGTTCATCTGTGAATCCCATGAAAATTTATTTTCAATATTCATACTTACTTTGGTCAGAGATTTTTTAAACTCAGTCTTGCAAAACTCATAGGACTTCTCATTTTCTATCAAGGTCGATAGATTTCATCTAGGTGCATCCTACTCCAAACAATGAACTTGAACCTATAATAGCCAACATACACAGCAAGGACCCAAATGGCTAGGGACCAAGGGAACGTGCAGTCAAACTAAGTTACCTCACTGTGAATAGCTAACACATCGCAGGTCAAAGAACTAGTCACACTAATGCGCATCGAGAAAAGCACTGATGAGTGAGTAGACATCCAAGTGATTTCTCGTGTTGGTCACGCTCAGTGCAAGTTGTTCTCTAACAACCACCTGCACTCTCACCCCAGTATCTCTATACCATAGACTCGAGACTCATCTATCTTAAGGGAAGGTGATTCGTGCACTGATCTTGAATGGATTGATCACTGTCCTCCATGATGATTCTTCGATCGAAAGTATTTAGAAATTAACCACTAATGATGTATGTCTCAAATTCTCAACACTTTGAGAATGTACAAAATTATCTTTGTTAATTTTTAGGATAAATCATAGACACATATGACATGATTGGTTATAAAGACTGCCCGTTAAGTACAAAATATGCTTTAGAGAAAAGTATGTGTCAGCCAAGATTGACTTCCAGGGCACACTTCTAACACATGTGTTGGGGTGAGCTTTCTTATCTTCTTGGGAGCTTGACTCTTCTCTTTGATTTGCTCCCTCAAAAGTTATTTCCAATTTTTTCCATACTTATTTAGCTAAAATATATGAAGAAATTATATTAAATTTATTTATATCTAATGAACAATAAAGTATATTCATGACTTTAGCATTTAGTTAGATTATTTCTTTATCAATCAATGCATTGGTTGTGTATGGGTCATTGACTATAATCTTTTATAAATTATAATCATGTGATTATATAAAGTTTTCCATCCTAACTTTTCAATATATGTAATTAGTGCCATTAAATAGTAGTGATCTTGAGGTTGATTGTCCTTCGATAAATGAGGGCCCAACCCAGGTTGCCATGATCTTTTACTCTAAGACTATTAGTTCAACAACCAATAATAGAGCACCCGCTCTAATACCACTTATTACGCAGAAAGATAGCAACCCAAGAGGAATGTTGAATTAAATTTTTAAAAAATTTTAACTAAATTAGATCTTAAGCAAGTATGTGCTTTAATCTAAGCTAATTTATGTATTTGATGTTAGACAATTGCTACGATTTCGTACGTATAGTTCTAAAATTTTTTTAGATATCTTTACAGCGAAAATAAATAAATTAAAATATTTTTAATTTAAACATGTATCAAATCTGATCTGAAAATCATAGTTAGGATCTTGATACAAATATTCAATCATTATCTAAAATCTAAAAAGAAAAAATAATCGTGAGCCAAAAATAAGTTGGAGATCAGATCTCCATACCTTAGATCCTGTGGATGTCCTGGGTTTTGATCGTAGCCACGCATGCGTCCGACCTCTGCTGGTATCTACACAGAATTATTTGATTGGATCACTGAGATCATCGATGTGCTAGCACCTTACAGATCTCGCTCCTTATCTTTAGATCTAGATCTTGAAGAATGAGATCGCTACGCGAACTCTTTCGCACAGATCCGATAGAATCTGAACCAGATCACTATGAAAAGAAAAAAATCCTCCTTCTTCTCTTCTTCTCTCTCTTTTATTCTCTTAGATCTGATCTCTATCAGATCTTGGCATGGAGGTTGGAGGAAGGAGGGCGTGGGGATGTAAGGATAAAAGATGGTTGGCAATGGAACAAAATCTCTTGTCTTAAGGAAACGGTCTCCCTCTCTCACGCTAATACAATTCATGCCCAATATTTTTTGTCGCACTAAATATGATCCACTCTTTCTTAATCAGATAGGATTTCATATCATCAAAAGGATGGATGAGATGTGGAGGCGTTAAGAAAGAAGAATGCAAGAAAGAAATCGCCCAACCACTTCCTCATGCACGCACATTTTGTTTAGAAAATTTTTGTCACACAAAACAATTTTATTCTTCTTTTGTTTCATGCCTCAATCAGATATGATTTGTTTCTATTCAAATTTGCATTCAAATGGAAGTATTATCATATCAAGAAAGAGTCCCAAAGTAAGGGGAGACACCAACATTAGCACCTCACAATATTTCACGCACGCTAAGAGAAGAGTACGAGAAAACTATCAACCCTTCTAATTTTTGGCATGATATCTAGAGAAAGAGTCTCAAAGGATCTGGATTCTCTGAGTCAAGGTTCTTCTAATTCAAGTTGGGCCTTAATCGGGTTCAAATTGAGTCTGAAACGAGCCAAATTCAAAAAGACTATCAAGCCTGATCCAATCAGGCTTGAAATCCAAATCTGATTTGGATAATTGAACCCAATTAGTATTAAATTAAATTAAATATAATTAAATTAAATTTGATTTAAATTAATTAAAATTTAATTCATAATTTAATCAATCTAAAAAAATATAATATTTATAATTAAGTCCCTACGCTAATAATTAGCCGCTGCCAAAACTGTAACGATTACAAGTTAGCAGTTTCTAAAATTCAAACTATCAATCCGATTGATAATTTTAATATAATCCAAGCCATTGATCAAGTCATGCTCTTTTTGTGTGTAACCCCTTAGATTCTATTCTATCTGGTTGTGAGACATACCATGATCTCCATCACAGTATCATCAAAACTCTTTTCGATGGACTGAAATGATTCCAACTCACCTTAATAAAAATCGTTGATCCGAAAATGATCTTAGTAAGTTTTCATGATTCACTAGTGATGTCTAGCAATAAGTAGTGGTAACCCAGCAGAATAGAAAAGTGAATCCCTAGGTGCAGTTATCGTGTGATATAATCACTCTATCATGAGTCCCGACTTGATGGAGGTTATGGAGAACTCGTCAAACCCTATGGTCAGTCATATGCTAGATTGGCTCGACTCGAGTTTATCGATGAATCTTGTGAAAATTCTTTTTTAGTATTCATACTTACTCTGGCCAGAAATTTTCTGAACTCAATCTTACAAATCGCATAGGATTTCTCCTTTTCTATCAAGATCGATAGATTCTATCTAGGTGCATCCTATTCCAAACAGCAAATCTGAACCTACAATAGCCAACATACATAGTAAGGACCTGAATGGTTAGGGACCAAAGAAATGTTCAGTAAAACTATGTAGCCTCACTGTAAATAGCCAACACACCACAAGTCAAAGGACCAATCACACCACTACAGCATCGAGAAAGACTACTGATGAGTGAGTAGACATTTAAGTGATTTCTCGTGTTAGTCACGCTTAGTGTAAATTATTTTCTAACAACCACCTGTACTTTCACATCAATATCTCTACATCGCAAACTCGAGACTCATCTATCATAAAGGGAGGTGATCTGTGCATCAATTTTGAATAGATTGATCATTATCCTTTGTGACGATCCTTCGATCGGGAGCATTTAGAAATTAATCACTAATTATGTATGTTTCAAATTCTCAACACTTTGAGATTCTAGGATAAAGCATGGACACATAAGACATGATTGGTTATAAAGACTGCCCATCAAGTACAAAATATATCCTAGAGAAAGGTATGTGTCAGCCAAGATTGGCTTTCAGGGCCAAGATTGGCTTTAGCTGGCTAAGTGACTTGGGCCTACTACTATTATGTGGAGTCTGCTCTCTGTACCTCAATATATTTCTACTTGAGATAATCGCATATATTTTTGCTCTATGTGCATAGACTTCTGATGAGATCTTGACCCCTTAGCGATGGCTATAGACCATTATCTTTGCAGTACAATGTCAAAACATCCAACGGTATGACATCCAGTTCTACAACTATCACAAGAACTAGAACGCATCCTGCACATCTATAGCATATTCAGCTTCTATTGGTCGATTGCCTGAAACCCTTCCAACATATCGAACCAACATAACTTAAGAATACATACTGATATAGATATTCTACCATCAGCATCAGTGCATCCTCCCACTCTTAGCTCTAACCCTTCTTCAAAGATTATGAATGATCCCTTAGTGCTTCTCAAATACTTAGGAATATTTTTACAGCAATCCCATACACCCAGCCTAGATTCAACTAATATCTGCTCGTGACTTTTACAGCAAGATATACCAAGTCGAGTACATAGCATGGCATACACCTATGCCCAAGATTATAATGAATCCCTTTGGAGGTTTCAATATTAAACCCTTTCAGCACCTCTTCTATGTACTTGTCTGTCAAAACCAAATATTCTTTTAGGATCTATCTCTATAGATCTTTACTTTCAGAATGTTTGACCTAGATCTTTGATAAAAAAATTCTATATGTAACCACATCATAACCGATGTCAGCATGGGACCCTCCCACTGACCTTCATATAACTACATGATTCTTCATATCACATCATTGTAGGTTTTGGGATCATCCTTATGTTCTCAATCTCTCTTGAGAAATACTTTCTTGAAATCCTTTGTAAGAATATCAAGTACCTTTGTAAAGGATGGGAGATCCTACTATATAGATAGAATGAGTTGAGATCATATCCTCAGAGATCTAAGGCAATTATTTCATGAAGAAGTAATAAAAGAGAATTGATTGTGGAAAAAAAATAAAATAGTGAGAATTAAATTGTAAGTTTAAAGTAATTTATAAATGAAAGCAAGTCAGTGAGATAACACCAGAATTTCATACCCACCATGCAAGGTAGATTTTATTTTCTTCTTTTTTTTATGTTATAATATTAATACTTATGATTAGGATATTAGTATAGTTTATCTCTAAGAGGTATGGACCATATCCGTAGATCACGGCTCATCCGTTTAGAGTATAAACTATCTAAATCTAATTACAAGATATAAGGTTTAATCTAACATACAACGATCTATCTCTCCTAGGCATGTATCGTATTATGAGATTATAGTATATCTGTAGAGGGTATAGGCCATGCAGGCTAGATCAATACATTAGAAAAATAAAAAGATATAAAATAAAAGTATAATTTTATTACATAAAAATTAAATATAAAAAAATAGGAACCTATTTACAGACTTCATCATCTTCTCAGGTTGGAGGTGTCTAGCCATGCATAAAAATCTCTAACGCTTCCTCCATATTCTCCCCTTTCTCCCAAAGTCTAAAACAATAACTAGAAAAAGGACTTCTGCAGCTGCCTCCCACTCTCTCTTCTTCTACAATTTTTTCTCAATTTTCTACTCTTTTTTTCTTTTCTCTCTGGAACCCATTTTATAGCCTTCATATTCCCCTCGTATCACATCTCCTTTTTACTCATAGAATCCTACACGTTAAATGTTAAATCTCTCCATCCCATATCCCATCTGCATCTCTGGTCTTCTGGCCATTGGATGGCTATCAAATGCCCCAAAAATCACCAAAAAATCATTGTCAAATGTCTTATCAAAGTGGGAACCAATATTGGTCGTCGGATCATGATTGATATTCATTCTAGATCATTGGATGGTGCAAAGGAAGGCCTCAGCTTTGTTCTCCCAGTCGGTATAGGTTTCAGCCATCCGATCAGGTTCTTGGATGGTTTACAGTCATTGGATTGTGCTAAAAGGTGGGCCACCATTGCTTGATATGAGATGGAGCTCCCTCAGCCATTCAATCGAGTGTTCCATGCCGCCTCAACCATCCGATGGTGCAAAAGAAGGCTGCCCTCCCCTACACTGCGTAAAGATTGACTGGTTGTTTCTATGGACCACTTGTGGACAGGCCGGTTGGTCCACGGTGCATCGAGCGCTAATTGGGTCAATTTGGATTGGATTTTGGCTTAATTTTGGGTCCAATTGGAATAGGAATTGGCTTGGATTTGGGCTAGGGTCTCCATTTTGGATCTATTTTGAGTCTGATTTGCTCCCAATTTGAGTCTTTTGAACCTATGAATCGGGTTCTTTGTATTGACGATAATCTTTCTTACAAAATACAAGCAAAAATATCAATTCTTAAGGAATAAAGATCAGTTAGTGGATATTTTGACACTTCATTTAGAATATTTAATGTACTTATCAAAGCACATTGGCTGAACTAAGCCCATTTTTTAGATATTTATGTGTTCTAGAATTGCATATTGATAAAATGGAGTTGCTTGAAAAGAGCATTGTGGAGACAATTTATAAGTTAGAGAAGATATTTTTTCCTGCATTATTCAATTCAATGGAGCATCTATCTATACATTTGCCATATGAAGGAAAAATAGGTGGGCCAGTCCAATATAGATAGATGTATCCTTTGAAAGATAATTTTTCTATTATTTTATCATCTCTCACATATCCTTATTAGTAAGAACTCAATCCTTGAATATGACATTGTAGGTGTATGCGTAACTTGAAGAAAAAAGTTGGCAACAAAACTAGAGTAGAAGGTTTAATAAGCAAAGCATATATCATTAAGAAAATTTCTAATTTTTGTTCGCATTACTTTGAACCTTATATTAAAACCCGATGCACTAAAGTCCCCTGGAATGATGATAGAGGTTTTGTTGATGCAGAAGGTTGTTTGTCTGTATTCACAAGACCTGGTCGTGCATTTGAAAAAAGTTGGATGAGATATTTGACTGAAGAAGAGATACATGTTGTCGAGATATATGTCCTCCTAAATTGCATTGAGGTTGAACAATACCGTGAGTAAGTTTTCAAAGCTATCTACATTATATCTCTCGTTATCTGTCCAATGATCTATGATTTTTAGGTTATCTATATTACGTTTCTCAATGCTTTTGATGTAACGGACAATTTGATGATGATGTAAGAAAGATTCGTCCAAACATCACTAATGCTGAGATTGAGAGATGTATGAATCAGAGTTTCTAAAATGGTTAAAGGAGAATGTAAGTTATATTCATCAAATTTAACTTGTACCAATTGAAGTTGGATGAGATGATGTTGAATCTTGACCGGATGTTATTAATATTTTAGGTTGCTAGAAATGAAACCCTCGGCTTCGCATGTTGATCCATGGTCCATCTAAGGAAGTATGATGCTACAATGGCTATATGGTGAATGGTTATAGATTTTACACCTATTCATATGGACAAAACAAGTCCATAATAAATAGTGGTGTATGTATTAGAGGCAACAATTATGACAAAAATGAATTGGATTATTACAGTATTGTGGATGAAGTGCTCGAAGTAGAATATGTTGGACATGAAAACCATGTGGTG